>NC_067147.1:35099705-35264705 GCF_903995435.1 Acomys russatus | reverse complement strand
TTCATTAGCAAAGAGACTTGTATTCGCATCAGAAAGATATCATCCCACTGTCAGTTAATGAGACTAGAAACCTTAGCAGCCTCAGTGAACAACTCAACATCTAACTGAGACTCCCAAAGGGCCACCTTTCCTGCCATCGAGTAAGGAATGTGCTAGACTAGTGCTACGTGAGATATACTTAACATGGCCTAAAATGATCATTAATAAAACTTCCCAGTAAATGAATAAATAAAATCTCAACATTCTAAAAAGCATGAGTTGGGATTTTTGCAATATAAACCGAACATTTCATAGAGTCATAAAATTGACTATAGTCTATTAGACTTTAAAACAGCAATGCTAGAAGATTTGAAGGAATAAAGCATAAAAGGGTGACAGATGGGAACTCTGCATACACAATCATAGAGAAAGGAGCATATGCACATACAGTATCTGAGTTGACATTCTTACATGATTAACAAGACAGTGTAGTTAAGACAGAAGAAAAACTACTGAAGTTTGAGGCAGAATAACAGAAATTGAAACAACACAAGTCATCTGAAAAATAGAAGAAGAATATTCCTAAGCCATTCTGACCCCAAAGGCAGGCAAACACATTCTGAAGAAAAACCCACACATAGACCAATATCCTTCATATAGATATAAAATAAATTAACTGCTAACAAACAAGGCCAAGGAGAAATCATCTTTTTTTTTTCAAGACTAGGTCTCTCTGCGTAGCCTTGGCTGTCCTGGACTCACTCTGTAGACCAGGCTGGCCTCGAACTCACAGCGATCCACCAGCCTCTGCCTCCCAAGTGCTGGGATTAAAGGCGTGCGCCACCATGCCCGGTCCTGAGAAATCATTTTATGAGTGAAAAAGTGTTTCTGCATGTGAGAATCAGCCAATATCATGTGCCACATTACAGAATAAATGTGTATTGTCAAGAGGAGGAGAAGAAGGAGGAGGAAGAGGAGGAGGAGGAGGAGGAGGAGAAGAGAAGAAGAAGAGAAGAAGAAGAAGAAGAAGAAGAAGAAGAAGAAGAAGAAGAAGAAGAAGAAGAAGAAGAAGAAGAAGAAGAAGAATTTCTTCTGATCCAGAAGTCTCTGCAATAACATCATCCTATTCAGACCTCAGCATGTCCAGCACAAGAATTAAAGTTATGAAGATAAAAAAAAAATAATTCCTCTATGATAGTAAAAAATGACTTCCTCTGTCTGGTGAAAGACCTTCATAAAAATCCAACAGTTAATACCATATAATGGGAGAGGCCAGATGCTGTTTCCTCTAGGATATGCAAATTATTCAGGCCTTTTCCCCTGAAATATGTGAGATAATGCAGAGGTTGTTCCCCTGAGACGATGGGCTTTCCAGTATTATTTCACAGGCCAAAGTACAAACAACACTCTGATTGGTGAAGGAAATGGCAATATTATCCATACTTGCATATTTGCTCATGACTAGAACATCCTTTAGAGCATAAGAAAGAAACGACTAGAATTAAAAAGTGAATTCAGCGAAGTAGCAGGACATATGATCTATGGGTGAGAATTGATTATACTTTTGTGCATTTGGAAGGAAGAATCTGAAAAAAGAAAAGAGCTTTAAAGAAGTTGTATTTACTACAGTAGCCAAATAAAAAAGTAATCATGAATAAATTTAACCAAAAGAGTGGATAATTCCAAAACATTGCTTAAGGAAACTTAAAAATGTCTAAATGAACCAGGTGAGATGTTGCAGACCTGGACTCCCAGCACTTGGGAGGCAGAGGCAGGCAGATCTCTGTGTGTTTGCGGCCGTCCTGGTCTACAAAGTGAATCCAGGACAACCAAAGCTACAAAGAAAAACCCTGTCTCCAGGGGGAAAAATGCCTAAATGACTGTAAGATATCTATTGGAAAGCAATCTTGCTAAGGTCCCAGTTAGCTAGAGTCAAAGTGCCAGTGGTCACTTAAAGAAACACATTCCCAGGAAATAGCAAAGGTAATTCATAGAAAGGAGCAATTTTCAAATTCCTGAATTTATCTTGCTACCCTGGTCCCTACCTTGCCTGGTAGTCCTCTACGGTAGTTTGAATGCTAAATGTCCCCCATAGGCTCATGTATTTGGGCATGTTGTCTCCAGCTGTTTGGGAAGGTAATGGAAGCTTTACCATGTGGAGCCTTCCTGGAGAAATTATATCCCTGCAGATCAGCTTGAGAGTTTTACAATCCCACTTTTGTTATCTTTCTCTCCTACCTGTGTGCAGATGAAACACACCACCCTCTTCTGGTCTTGTCCCCATGCCTTCCCTGACACCTGCCATGCCATCATGGCCTTGATATACTATCATCCCCTGGAAGTGAAAGCAAAAATAAACCCTTAATAAACCTTTTCTCTCCTAAATTGTTTTTGGTCATGGTATTTTATCATTGCAGCAGAAAAGTAATTAGTAGCCATGCCGCTCTGCTTTCATGGCTCATGTATCCCTTCATCCCTTCCTTAAGCCTCCTTTTTCTCTTTCTATGATTCCACTACAGTTTCATGAACTATACACATACCCCTCCACATATATACACAAGAATAAAAATTAAAATCTGTGATCTTCCCATGAGAGAAAGCATGTGGTCTTTGTCTTCTGAGTCTGGGTTACTTTCTTAATATGATACTTTCTGATTCCATTTTCCTACAAATGGATAAAACTACAGTGTGCATATATGGAAGTGTATGGTATTAAGCTGTCCTTTTAAATTTATGTGAATGTCCCCTCCATAAATACTTGAAAAACACGTTAATTTTATGAAAAAATGTACCCTTGCTTTATTAGGAACAAATTTCACCCAGAATTAATACAATTATGGCTTCAGTTTTTTCCAGTTTTCAACTTTTCAGCCAATATAGTCTTTATTAGTTACTTACAACTTATATCTCTAGTTTTCTTCAGTCATAATTTTACATAAAATTAAAATTGTGTATCCTATTAGAAATTGATCATACCATGTTCATTTACCAGTTCATCTGCACATGCAATTCATGATACATTCCATAAAATATACAAAAGGCTGACCTCTGAGTGTGTTGTGTACAGCCTTTAAATATCAGGATAAAATGCATATGTTCTTGATATAGAAAATGTTTATTATAAATTGTTACCTTTTAAAATACAGATTGAACTTTCCAAGGAATATATGCAACTATTACCTAGTTTGAAAGTATGTATGGGCATGTGTGTGCTTGTTAAAACCTAAAAATGCCCAAGAAGAGACTTGATATCCTATGAGCATATAAAGGGGGAAGAAGTCCCCCTCAGCACAGTCATAGGGGAGGGGAGTAAGGGGAAAATGGGAGGGAGGGAGGAATGGGAGGATACAAGGGATGGGATAACCATTGAGATGTAACAAGAATAAATTAATAAAAAAGAAAAAACAAAATGCAGACACTACTGCTTTAGAAATTAGCTTTATGAGCCTTTATTTTCCTCATTATAACTTTGTTGTTTACTAACTGATAGTGTTGCTATTTTAACCCAAATACCTAACTATTTTGTGTTGACACTTGCTCTTAGCCAGTAGTGTAAGAGAGTCTTCTTGGTTTTTAAGTAAGAATAGTTCAAATGGTTATTTTAAGTCTTCAGTGAGGTGCTAACACTTTCATGTCATATGTGCATATGCAGAATCAATTGTGTAGAAGTTTTGAGACATAGCCCCAGACTATTCGATGTACCTGCTGTTCTAACAGTGGCAAAATAGGAATCAAGCCAGAAATAATAGAAAACATCACAGAAATGGTGCTGTTTGGTCACCCTCTCCTAACAAACTACTGCATGTTTGGGTCGAATAGAGCCAAATGCTTTTGCCCCACTCCACCCCACCATCAACAAACAGGAAATTACTAGAAAGAGCAGAGCTGTAAGGCAGCCTCACAGAGCCCTGCACTGCCAGGTGCTCTCACAGCAGTGAGTCCTGCTCATAGCCAGCTCAAAAGCAGATGGGTCACCTGGCAGTGCTGCTGCTGTCCAGGCTCAGTTCCCCTCTATCTTTCTCATCCAGCTTACAGAAGGAATGGAGACAGATGTATTCTGTGTTCCCTTCAAGCACCCCCTCAGAAACGTGCTCCACGATGCAGTCCATTCTTTTCAAATAGGATGACTTTCCATTGTGTTGTTTTCTTCCCTGTAGACAATCTTTGGATCCTCATTGCCTGGTGAAGGCAGATATTTAGGTTCTTGGATAAAGCTGAACTCCATTTCCCAGAATCCCTTGACTTTTAGATTTAGCAGTGGGGGTTGCATATGCCCCCTGTAGAGACACACAAGCAGAAAGGCAGACTCCACAAATCATTGGCTTTAACATGCTTTGGCTCACAGGCTTCCCAGCATCACCCAGCATGGAATTGCAGATGCTGGGGTAATGGCCTGTGCTTTTTCCATAACTGCTTTGAAAGAAAAGGAAAGAAAGAATGAAAGAAAGAAAGAGAGAGAGAGAGAGAAAAGGAAGACACAAACAAAAGAAAATTTCTATTCCAGTCATTGTGGCAATTGTATAATTTCCAATTCTCTCTATTGCTGACAGAATCTGCTCTCTTTTTTCCTACTTAAAATCATCTCCTGCAAGTGTATTCCATCTTGTTTGGAAGTGCAGCTTTTAATAATTAAATATTCATAATAATTCTAAAATATTAGATGTTCTTCATGAGCAGGGGTTCTTAGTAAAGAGCTGGGAAATCAGAAATGTGTTTACTAAATAATTATATATTTACACACATACATTCATATATTCATACATATATAGATGCACGTATGCTGTGTATATAATTTACATTTAGCACCTTGATAATATTGTATGACATCAATGATAATACTTTTATATTTTATTGTATATTTAAGATTCACAACATGATGCTTGGATATATATATGTATAGTGAAATGATTATTACAGTCTAGAAAATCAATATATTATATCACAATGCACTGCTTAGTTATATTATTAATGGAAAAAGTACCTCGAGTCTCTTCTCTTGCACACTGCCATATGCGTACAGTCATATTACCTGTATTAGTCCTCCTAACTACAACTCACCTTCTGCTTACATCTCCCTGTCCCCACCTCACTCTAACCTATGTAAGCACTATCCTAAATCTTTTTCTGTGTATTTGAAGATTTTTGTCATTTCATATAACTGAGACCATGAACTGTTTTTTTTTTTTTCCTATGCCTAGCCTATGTCACTTAGCATAGTAACCTACCTGTTTATCCATGTGTTCCCAAAAGGTGGGATCTCCTAAGAATATCAAAAATAGTGAGATAATGAAGTTGTCTGTGGAATAGTCCACTTAGCAAAAACAATGAAGGCTTACAACCATGATAAACTGAGTAAGAATTGGTCTTTGTCCCTAAATAAGTCATAAGGAAGATGTTAGGTTTCAAAACCTGGGACAAATGACTGAGGTACCTACTTAGCATATCAAAGCAGACCTGGCAGCCAGGTTCTCCCTGTATCCATCAGTCTACACCAGTTACAGGGCCCTGTTGGCTGGCATACCCTGTCCCCTACCCTGAATTTCTCCATCCCCTTCCCTGCTACCATTCCCTATATAAGCAAATTGATCCTTTTCGTCCTTTCTCCTTTGGGCCTCCGGGTTGTTGCACCTGGTTCCCTACTCTACCCTGTCCCTTCCCTTCCCACCTCTCCTTACACAGCTCAGGGTCATGTCCACTCTGGACTCTCCCAAATGTCTCTGTCCCTGGCTATGTTCTTCCAATATCTACAGTAAACTTTCTCCTTCATCATACCTAGGAGAAGTCATGTTCTTTCTTTTCTATTTCTTTTTTCATCCAAAGATACTAAGGGAGACTGTCATTGGCTTATTACACTAGAAAAATAACAATTTTTATCAGGCACACATGTCAAAGGGGAGAATAAACAGTTATGCTTAAGCTCTATAACAAAACTACAAAAAGCAGCATCATTATGTCCATTTAACATATAATAAAATAATGACTTAAATTCATAACCCACTCAGGGTTAACCAGACAGTAAGTAACGACACCGACGTGTCACCCCAGCCTATCAAACCCAAGTCAGACAGTGTGTGAGACCTCCACATGGGGAGCAATGTTTAAAGGAGACAGAATGTGGAGCGGGTGAAAATTAATTGCTAGGAGAAAGAAAGGAATTCCACAAAGAGGAACTGAGTTTTAACTTCAGACTTGAATATTTTCTCATGATTAAGAATCCAAATGTTCCAGAGTCCGGAGTCCAAGACTGTTGTCGACCCAGTCCTGTCCCTCACTCACCTGCCTCTTCTTTTTTCTTTCAACATGGCTCATGTGGTGTGCCCTTTGCCAAGTACTTCTTGGCTGGTGCAAGAAGGCCACCCATTGAGTGGGTGCAGCATGCCAGCAAGCAAATCAAGGCAGATAAGCAATATAAGAGCATCATAGACTGCATGGTTCGTATGCCCAAGAGGCAGGGAGTCCTGTCCTTCTGGCATGGTAACCTGACCAATGTCATCAGATACTTTCCCACCCAGGCTCTCAACTTTGAATTCAAAGATAAACACAAATATGTCTTTCTAGTTTGTGTGGACAAGGGGCCCCAGTTTTGGTGCTACTTTGCAGGGAATCTGGAATCAGGTAGTACCACATGGGCCAAATACTTGTGTTTTGTGAACCTTCTTGATTTTGCCGGTACCTATCTAGCAGCAAAAGTGGGCAAAGCTGGAGCTCAAAGGGAATTCAAAGGCCTTAATGACTGCCAGGTTAAGATCTACAAATCTGATAGACTTAAGAGCCTGAACCAAGGCTTTAATGTGTCAACACAGGGCATTATCATCTACCAAGCTGTCTACATTGGTATCTATGACACTGAAAAGGGAATGCTTCTGGATCCCAAGAATACACCCATCTTCATCCACTCGATGACTGCACAGTCTGTTACTGCTGTTGCTGGCCTGACTTCTTATACTTTTGACACGTTCGCCCTCTTATGATGATGCTGTCAAGATTCAAAGGTACATATAGGCATGCCTGACTGCTGAAGGACGATCCTTCTTGATGAAGGAAGCAAGGCTTTTTTGAAGGACACATGGTCCAATGTTCTCAGAGTCAGGGGTGGTGCCTTTATGCTTGTCTTGTATGATGAGATCAAGAAGTAAATACAATTATGTCCTAAGTGTTATCCCCAGGAACAGACATGTCATTAAATCCACTTCCATAATCACAATAGTGACAGGACTCAATTACATTTTTTCTTTCAATATAATTTGAAGAAATAAAAATGTCTTTAAAATGCACAGAAACCAGAAGAGACAAAAATGATGATGATGATAAGAATACATGTGGAAGGTAGTGACAGAAGAGGAAAGTTCAAAGGAAGTGAAAGTATTTCCTGGATTTACACTATGTTCTTTAAATGTCAAAGAGCCAAGAATAACATGCTTTCTACCCAGCTTGAATTTCATTAATTTTTTATGAGAAGGAAGAATTTTGATATGCACATCAAGTGCTGTTTGACTCCAAAGGGAAATATCATCTGACAGTTTGCCTTCTTTGGTGAACTACTGTTAGAAACTGTCTTCTGTGGCTTATCTCCTTGAGGCAAGGCCCTTGGAGTTCTTCTTCCACTTGGCAAGATCCAGTGGGAACAACACTCAGAATGACTTATGCCAATCCTTGAGAGTTAGAGCCATGATTTCTGCTTATGATCACCGCTTGTTTATTAAAAGCTAAATAAAGACATGATTAGCCAAGACTTTTATAACAAAGATTCTTTAGTAGATGGACTTTAAGTGTTGATAAAAATATTTGAAGAAGAAGAGGGGCTTGGAAAGGTCAATTACTTCTCCTGAGAACCTAAGTATGCTAATGCAGTAGAGTCAGAGATAGGTCAAAACCAAGAGACAATAGGGCCTGAAGAGATAGGACCTACTGAGATGAGGCCATAAAGATCAATAGTGAAGGGTTTATTCTTAGGTCAAGAGGTTAACTTAACTTAATTTCAGGACAAGCTAGTAAGTAAAAATTTGTCATGATCTTAAAAGAAATTGAATAGATTCATTCCCACCTTGAACAAGGAAAAATTCATATTAGATAATGACAAATGATAATTATTTCTTCTTAATGAAAAAGTTGTAATAGAGTAGGACCATATTTTATAATTACATAAAATTGGCTTATAAGATAACTTACTACATATTATGAATATATTGATTCAGATTATAGTAAGATGTAAAATTTATTTTTACTGTTAGAGGCTTATTCTTGGATTTTAATTGTTTTTACTTTGAAACTGCATGTTTGCCTCCTGCCTTCACACAAACCAAACTGGTTGTGCCTGGCTAGATATAATCATTTGGCTTGCAATACTTAGGTGTATTTAGTTATGGTGTAATCATTTGGATTGTAATACTATACTGCTTAGATATGAACAAAGGTCAATCACTAACTAGGAGGGAATAAGAGAAACTTAATGCTGAGATTTTTGGATAATAATTAAAGGTTAATCTGATATTGTATATGTGTAATGCTTCAAAACTTTGTATAAATAAAGAGAGCTTGAGCTATTCGGGGCCACTTGCTCAAACTTCAACAAGCATTCAGAGTTTTCCTTTTTACCGACTCCACATCTCTGTCTTGGGTTACTGAACTCACCAGATACAGACTCCAGCAGGTGGGGACTCCAGCAACAATTCTTCACATTGGAGCAGAAATATATATAATGTGTGTGAAGAATAATCTTAAATTTGAATTCTATACCAATGTATCAAAATTAAGCTTTTTTTCTATCAATATACAAAATTCTATGGCAGTTAATTAAAAATAACCTTGTGAGTAACAATTAAGGCATTAAGTGAGGAGTAGATTCAGCAATCTACTTTTTGTCCTATCACCTTATATATTTCTATATTTCCCTCTTCTTTCTTTTCTTTTTTTTAAATTTATTTTATTAATTTATTTATATTACATCTCAATGGTTATCCCCTCCCTTGTATCCTCCCATTCTTCCCTCCCTCCCATTTTCCCCTTACTCCCCTCCCCTATGACTGTTCCTGAGGAGGACCTCCTCCCCCTGTATATGCTCATAGGGTATCAAGTCTATTCTTGGTAGCCTGCTATCCTTCCTCTGAGTGCCACCAGGTCTCCCCATTCAGGGGACATTGTCAAATATGAGGTACCAGAGTTTTTTTTCAACTCTTATCTCCAAACCTAAGAAAGAAAGATAAAGGAACAGAGAGACATCCCTAAATCCAACCTTGTTTTCTCTTTGAATAAGACCAATAATTGCTTGCAACCAACTTCCAATGAAAACAAACATCTATAGCCCAAGAAAGCAAACAAAAACCTACCCAATCCCCCTTAGAGAAAATGGGTGTCATTCTCTTAAGGTTACTTTCAGATGAGTTGGGATGAATAATACCTTTGTAGGGGCACAAATAAAATTGGGGGAAATGGTTATAAAAGCTAGGAACAGACCTGACAGGATTCATTCCTCTCAGCATGTTGGACATTGACACCCTGAATCCTTCATCCTGTTCCAGTACCGAGTGCTTCAGTTGTTCTTCCTCATCAGAACAAGACAACTTTGAAGAAAGGTTCTGATCCCAATTGGTCTAGCATTTCAGACTATCCCACACAGGACTTCTATTAAGCCTGGAATTTCTCAACACTTACAAACTGGACCACAGATGCTATTCCTAGTGCGTGTAACCATTTTGCAGGTCTTGAACAGATAACCATGGCTGTGGCGAGTTCATGAGTGCAATGATCATGTATGTCATGGCCTGAAGATATATTTTTGCTACAAATCTCCTCATTTTCTGGCTCTGCTCTAAGGGCCTACATAACATTTTCTGGCCCTTTAGAAACTATCCATTAGGGAGAGACTCCCAGCTCAGCTCCAGCTGCATTTATCTATGTCCTGTGGGCAAAATACATCATGTCTTTAGAAATATGGTCTCATAATCAAGTTCTGGTGTGAAACTTGAAAAAAATACCAATAAGTTTTATTATTTTGGAGGCCTCTAGGGCCTCTCTGATCAATAATTTATAGGAAACTATCCCACACATGGCACTGGGGTTTTCATTTAATAATCCATGTCTCTGATATGAGCATTACCCACTTGTGAAATATATGTCCATCCAAACTCTCATTTATTTCTATATTGTGTTTTTCATAAGCTTACAAGCCAGTAGGCTTTCATAAAGCATTTTTGTACATTGTTAGTTTGGGATACCCCTTTCTTCATCCCTTTTTATTTTTTAGACTTCTGATTTTTCCTATCTTAGACTTTCCCACCACTTACTATTATCCCCGACTCTCTCATAGATGAGTTCTGTCCTAAGTCTTCATCAAAGAAGCATCTTACTGCAAAGGAAAGTAGCTAACATAAACCCATAACAGCTCAATGTATGAAGAATAAGTGATTGTGGAACACTTGGCCATCAATGGCCATCTCTATGGCCATCTATATCACCCCCTTCAAGGCCCAGGAAACTGATTGAATAAATAATCATAATGAGACAATGGTGACGAAACTATAATATATAAATGCAGGTTTATTGGTAGTAGCACAGGAAGGGGAGGGGAAGGGACAGCATGCTGGGGGTGGGGGAAAGGGAAGGAGAGAGGGCAGGGAGGTGGGGAAAGGGCAAGCAGGACAAGGATGGCAAAACGGAGCAGTGAAACCAAAATGTCTGCTTTATACAGAGTCCCTAGGAGAGGGGAAGCCCTGCGCCTGGGTAGAGGGCAGGCAATGCCAGCAACAACCTGCAGCAGAACCTAATGGTAACATGGGGAGAGGGGAAACAGGGAGAATGTAAGAGTCAGAGAATAGAGAGATGTACAACAGAAACAGCTCTCTCTGGACACGATGACACAGGCACAGTACTCGTAAACTACCACACCCATCTCCTTAAGCCTTCGTTTCCCCTTTCTCCCTCCAGAAGCTCCTTTCTATCTTTCTGGACCTTGCCATCACTCAACATTAAACACACTGCTGTAAAACTTCAATGAGGGAGAACATTCAGTGCTTGTCTTTCTGAGCCAGTGTTATTTCACGCAATATATTTTCAATACCAAATCAAAGATAAATCATATTATGTAGCTGTTGCAAAGGCTTAAATACAACTACTCTAAGTATTTACTGGATCAAGTAGAATATATATGTATGTGCGTATATGTATGTATGTATGTATGTATGTATATTCTAGTCTGCTGTGATAAACAACTATGGCAAAATAGTAGCTTGGGGTAGGGGGCATCTTATACTCCTATTCACAGTTAATTACTGATAGAAGCCACAAGCCCATGCCAGGAGCATGGATGAGGGAACTGAAGCAGAGGTCACAGATAAACATCATGCACATTTGTTCTCCTTGGCCTTTCATCATACTTTCTCATCAATTCATAAATCATAAGTCAAGTCATTGCACCACAGACTGGCCTACAGGCCACTCTGATGGAGGCAACTTCTCAACTGTCTCCACATCATCAACTGAGCTCCATGGAGCACCTCACTTTAACTACACAACAAAGTGTCCTAACATAGAACTTGGCTTGTGTCCTTTGGACAAGTCATACATCTGTATAGTAGTTGGATTAGTGGGGTGCCCATAGAGGCAGATGCTCTGTGCAGACATCAACATGAGACAGAATTATGTGTATATTTTGTGACCACCCCAAACCTTCATCCCCTTTACTCTCCTGCAGATTTTTTCAGCTCCATCCTTTTCATTTTCCTCTTTCTCATTCTCTGATTCGTGTACATTTCCCACGAGTCCCTGGCTCTTCCTTCAGCCACAACCCTCTCAGACAGATAATGTCCAGATTTACTCTTTGACTTCTTCTTTATCCTGGATCTAACATTTATTAGTTATAGTTTGAATATGTCCCAAAGGTTCATGTGTTGAAATTTAATGTCTATTAGGAGGTGCTAAGATCTTAGAACCTTTTAGTACATGAGTCCTCTCAGGACATCTTATATCACTGAGGTTCATTGAGAGAATTAGGAATTCTATTCTGACAACTCCAAGCTCCCCCCAGATTGAGTTTTGATAGATATAAGACTAACTTCTGCAAGCTCCGGGGCTACCCAGTCTTTCAATTGATCTTCCCCTGTACCTACATATACAACCTTGCATCCACCAGTAGCTCCTTATCAAAGCCAAACTTATGCCATTAACATGCCCTTGCATATCCTCAACTGTTAGTGAGGTAAACATCGTTTCACTATAAAATTATCTTGATTAAGTCATTTCATAATAGTAACAAATGAGATTAGTAATACTACAGTTGGGATATTACACGGCCACCATTTCTTTTTCTGTTCTCAAACCAGTATATTCATTCTTGAACTAAACATGGGATTTTCAATATTGGCTTTCCTGGTTGTTCTGTCTATGGGAACACTAAGCTCAGAGAGATGTGCCAGTGTAACAGAGCCTTGATGTGAAGGTCTAAGCTATGTACTCATAGAACTTTCTTGTGTCTCCCACAAGATTTTCAATATGATAGTGCTGTGTTCATCCAACCCCCAACTGGGTGTCAGTGAAATTCACAAGGGGCATTCCAGTGACGGACTTGGCTTCTAAAGACTATAGTTAGGCATTTTTTCCCACCAAGCTCTAGCTGAATGTCAGGCTCTACTTTTAAAAGCATTTTGAGAAAACAAAGGCAGAGGGTTGGAAAAGTCTGTTAAAGTAATGCCGCCAAGACTGATGATAGGAAAAAGTCCAGTCTACACTGTACACAATAAGCCCTTCAGCTTGCTGTGTCCTTCTTCCAGAATCTGCCCCATATCCATTAGAGAACAGAAAGCCTCTAGTGAGTATCTCTTTGTAGAACACCATCAGACAATAAGCCAGAACACCACACTCAGGAAGACAGTAGAGAAAAAAGCCACTGAGAGGCCTCAAACTACTACTGTGTATTTCATGGGACTGAAATGGTTAAAATTCTCCAGATGCTGCCGTCTAATGGGAGCACTAAAATAGAAAACACAAAATTGATTCAATTGCCTTGAGGTGATTAAAGTTGGAAGTAATGGGCTCCTGGTGAAGCACACTGTCATTTTTGAAAAGGAAACTCTAAATTCCAAACTTAATGTGCTAATATCTCTCTGTGTCTCTGTTTCTCTCTGTCTCTTTCTGTTTCTCTCTGTCTCTTTCTCTTTCTTTCTCTCTCTGTGTCTCTGTCTGTCTGCCTCTCTCTCTCTGTGCGTGCATGCGTGCGTGTGTGTGTGTGCGTGCGTGCATGTGTGTGCGTGCGTGTGCGTGCGTGCGTGTGTGCGTGCGTGCGTGTGTGTGTGCGTGTGTGTGCGTGCCTGTGTGCGTGTGTGTGCGTGCGTGTGTGTGTGTGTGTGCGCATGCGTGCGTGCGTGCGTGTGTGTGTGTGTGTGTGTGTGTGTCTCAGCAGGTTAAAAATCTCATCTTCTTCCAGATCTTGGTGAACTGTGGACAGCTTTGGCATTCATTTGATAGTTACGCATTCCTCAGTTCTGCCTGACTAGTTCAGAAACGACTCGCCTGGGTGCACACAGAATAACAGAACTCTAAAGATGAGCTCTTTTGAGACAGAAATTGTTATGGTGTCTCTAATGTACACATAAGATTGATGGGGTCAATTGTAGAGTAGCTGGCTCTAATGATTTGAATATTCCCATCTGTGATACAGCCTAATGCAGTGGAGACCTGAGAGGAAGGAGTCAGTAGGATAAGACAGCCTGCTTATCAATACAGACACAATAGAGAGGCCAACACAGTGGAGGAGGGGACTGCAGGGAGGGCAATAAAGCACTGAGGTTGAGATTAGCAACTGAAGACAAAAATTACCATTTTTTAAAGTTAGATACTGGGGAATCTGGTGATTTGAAAAACTTTAACTCTTTCAAATCTATAAACACTAACTAAACAAAAAAAAATCTTACCTTTTCTGAAGGTACTGTTAGATTAGTTGGCAAGGAAATGCAGTCTTAGAAAACAAGACACACCAGTGTTTCACTTAGTGTGTGTGGATGAGCACAGGGGAGACCCATTATTTTCTTTTAAATGTTGGGAGGCACGAGTCCTCATATTTTCGTTTGCTAATGTAATGCTGGCCTGCTGTCTCCACCCAGGATGCACAGTTAGGATAGAGCCCAGAAAATCAAACTCATAATAAATGAAAAGAGAGAGTGAATGATCATAGAGATGTGTTTATGTTTCTGACTAAATTATAAAGTCTCTGCTGGAGCAATATTCTCATACCTGTAGCATGGAACACCAGGAAGGTGGCAGTCAAACAGTGAATCAGAAATTAAACAGCACTGACTTTGCCACCTACTTTAATCGTCTAAGGCAGAAAATTCAGGCACTAAGATTCGGGACTTATCTGTTCTTTTTCAAGTTAATGAGCTGAAAGAATGGTTGGAGTGGCGCCACATGTCTGTACTGACAGCTCCTGGGAGGAGGAAGAAGGAGGACTGCCATATGTCCAAGGCCAGCCTGGCCTGCAATGTCCACATCAACTCGGGATACATAGTGAGACCTTGAAAAATACAAAAATAAAATAAAATAAAATATAAAATCCTGAGAGAATGAATGTCAGAGCAGGCAGTAAATGCATGCCTGAATTTTTTGTATCTTTTTTTCTTTTTTAAGTTGTACTACATCAAGCTACCTTTGCTCTTTAATCTCAGATAAGGAAATACTCCTGCTTTAAAATTGGTTAGATTCTTCAAATTGTGGTGCCTAGGGGTAATGGTTATTTCAAATAAATGCTGATTGTCAGGGTGGAAAAAAGGGCTATGTGAATTTGCTTCCAGAGCTGTCATTCTCAATACCAATTGCTCTTATGATAGATAGAATAAATGCACGATGTTAAAAGAGAGCAGATAATTAAATAGGAATCCCATGCTAGAGGCAAGTGAGCATTATGCTTGTGGAGGAGGAAGGCACTTTTTGGCATCCTCTCAGATTATTACTATTTGAACTCAGGTTTAAGTATCATGAGCAAAATGTTTTCTATTCATCATAATTAAGCTTGCATAAAATGTGCACTTTTATAACAAAGCCAGAAGTATGCTAATGTTTGTGTTTATAAATAATAAACTACTACATTTTCAATGTGTCTGCTTCAAATCATCTGATGCAATGATTATACCTTGTCCATGAGAAAGTAATCATCAAATGTTTCCTCATATCACTTCTTGGTCAGTGCAAACTTTCCTTTCTATCTGAGGTCACAACAAGGCAAACAATTCCGTGCAAGGCAGTGGATAAAACTTTTTCAGAACTGAAATAAAATATTTATAATTTTATGTCTTAGCTAAATCAAATACAACAGTAAAAGAAATAGTAGGTGGGTATGGGGGTGGGTCCCATGGCTGACTTCTGCATCAGTCAAATGGCCTGGCATCATCAATATTTATTAAACTGTCTCTAAATATGTATTTTTAAAATTATCTATACTGATGTGTTTGATATAACCTTCTTGGGAGGATAAATGTGATTACCTGAGACTGGAATACAGTAACTGTTGCAAATGACAGAATTCCACAAGAGCGCTGTTTAGGGGAAATTCTCTGTCCTCAAATCTAATAGTCACCATGTGGACTCTACCCTTTGCCATGCTCTGATGGTCACCAAGACAGTGGTATCCAGAAAGAGCATCAAACTCTGAGCTGAGGGAAATTTTAAAGGTTCCTATCCCTCCCAATACCCCAAAGCAGGGGAGTTCCAATCTGGCAAGTGCCTATTGGTTGAGATTTAAAAGGGATATTGTGCTTTAAAATGATTGGTTGTGAGAGAGCACCAAAATCACAAATGGCTCTAGTTTCTTTGTTCTTTCTCTAGAGAGATAAGGTTCTTAGCAACCTTATCTCCTGTGGATGGAAAGGAATGCAACAAGACTCCTTCCTGGTTCTTTCCTGAAGCTAGCCTGATATCTCCCATGGGCCTATTTCTTAACCTTTGCCATGGTAATACTAAAATCCAATTTTAGTTCTTCTGATATCTCATTCCTGCCTCTGACATTTTGCTCTTCTACATGTGGCTAACCCGTTGCCCAGCACTACTTATTGAAGATGCTGTCTTTTCTCCAGTGTACATTGTTGATCTCTTTGTCAAAAGATCAGGTGGCTGCAGGATTGATCAGTGTGTCTGCTTTTGTACAAGAATTGCAATGTTTTTATTACAATCCTCCTGTAGCGTCGCTTGGAACCTGAGGAGGTGATACCATCAGCAATATCATCATATCATGAAGATATAAATTTTCTTTCTGTTCAGGGTTTTTGTTTGTTTGTTTGCTTGCTATCCTGGGCCATGTCTCCATATGCAATTTAAGTGCTTTGTTTGTTTGTTTGGGGGGGTTGTTTTGTTTTCCATAAAGAATTGCACTAGAATTTTCACAGAACTGCACTAAATCTGTAGATAGCTTTTGGTAGAATAGGCATTTTCATAGTATTAATCCTGCCAATTCACAAGCATGGAGCAGGACTTTCTGTCTTCTAGTATTCCTTTTAATTTCTTTCTTCAAGGTCTTAAAGGTTTTTTTAAATTATCATTATAAAGGTCTTTCACTTGCTTGATTAGAATATGTCAACTTTTGGGGCAAAAATGAATGTTATTCTTTCTCAGTGTGTTTCTTAATTGTATATGGGAACAGTACTTGGTGTTTCTAAGATTTATTTCTTTATTATGTACACAGTATTCTGCCTACGAGTGAGCCTGCATGCTAGAAGAGGCCACCAGATCTCATTATAGATGGCTGTGAGACACTATGTGGTTGCTGGGAATTGAACTCAGGACTTTGGAAGAACAGTAGACAGTGATCTTAACCTCTAAGCCATCTGTCCAACCGCCAGTACTTGTTTTTAATGTGTCAATGAATCCTGCTTCTTTCTGAGTATGGCAGCCATAAAGAATAAATCAATTGTTCCATTTATATAACTATTAATTAACTGGAAGTCATCATATTAAGTATGTAAGTACAAAAATGTCAAAACTAAGCATAATAATTCATAAAAGTTTGTCATTCTTCTTCTTCCTCCAGGGTCCCAGGGAAGCTCGCTGGAGGTGGAGCTGTGAACAGGGATGAGGGTCAGCGTGTCTTAAGCCATGAAACTGTAACAAAGTGCAGCAGCCACTCTCAAGTGGGAAGGGAAACCATGGCTTGGGAAGGACAAAATAGCCAGAACCACTAGCTGAAATAAGGCAGCCAAAAAGCAAGGAGCTAAACTTTAATGTGCACTCTAAGTCTTGAGCATTCTGTGTAGCCAGAGACTCAAAAGCCAAAAGAATAAAAGGGAACAAATTGCAGGGCAGGAGGGAAAGGACAGGAAACTTCAAAAGGAAAGGAGCAGAAGAGCAGCCAGAAAAGGATGACCAGGAAAGGCAACGAAAAAAAGTGACCCCTCTTAAGAACCTGGGGGTTTTAAGAGGAGGTGAGATCCCAGGATATGGCTTCTGTTTGTAGTAAGTATCTTGAGAGCCTATCTCTGCAACAGCCCTTTGGTATTCCAGAGGTGGCTCTGAATTTTTTTTTTTTTTTTATAAAAGAAGAACCAGGTCTATGACACACGTCACCAAATGGTATCTAGAGGTGTGCTGAGAGCAAAAGGGAGTCACCTCCTTGTCTAACCTTGTTTAAACTGGCTAATCTGGAGGAAGCAGGACTCTACTTTTGTCCAGCAATGCCCTACAAAAAAATTATAGCAATGACAATGACTTTGTGACCAAGACTCCATAGCTCAGTAAACAGCAAAAACACACACATAGGATTACATCAAACTGAAAATTTTCTGTAAAGGAAACAACATAGTAAAAAGAAAATTGCCAAAATTAGAGAGAATTTTTGACTAGGAGGTGTTAGCACATACCTTTAAATCCAGCAGTTGGGAGACAGAATCAGGCAGATCTCTGAGTTCAAGTCTAGCCTAGCTACATAGTGAGTTCCAGGACAGTCAGGCTGTGCAAAAAAACCCTGTCTTGAAAAACAAAACATGTGTGTGTGTGTGTGTGTGTGTGTGCGTGCGCGTGTGTGTGTGTGTACAAACTAATGTATGTGAGGAAACAATGGAATAAAAGGAACCCTCATTCATTGTTGTTGGAAATGTAAATTAGTTGTGGCCACTTTGGAAAACAGTAAGGGGATTCCTCAAAGTGCAAAAATGAGACTCACCTACTGCCTACTGCTCTAAATAACACTAAGGCTTTTCCAAAAATTCTTGTGAACACAGCATGACAGTTGCACATGTGACACTCAGATTATATCACAAAACCCTGTATAAACCCAAGCCACATCAAACCCCAGAATGAAGAGAGGAATTAGATAAACTATCGCCTCAGGCATAGATCAACTGTTGAATGTTACCTGCTAGGAGAGGAAAACACAGTTTTCTCTCAGAGTGTACCCACTGTTAAGTTGACCAAATTCCAATGGAATACCATGCATCTAAGAGTATTTGAGGGTGGATCTGGGAACAGTTAGAAGATAGGGTGAATAGATCAAAACAAAAACCTGAAAGCTGCAAAGAACTAATTAAAAATTAAAATAGAAACACCATACAATTCATCTTTGAGTAACCTACTCTTTTGTCTGACTTTCTAGTTTATTTTTTCCTTCAGTAAAATTTCACTTTTACTACTCAGAGAGAGGGAGGGAGTTAATAACGAAGAGGATGAAATGGCGAGGGAGGGAAAGGAGAAAGAGAAAAGAAGGAGGCTTGGGAGAAAAGAGAGAAAATTATGATACAATCATATGATTACTTCTGGACATAAAATGAGGAAATATAGGTTGTCATGCTTTCAAGATATGTGCACACCTGTTGTTATGTCAGTTTGCTCACATACACATATGTGTACATATAAAATGTATATATTATACATGTATATATGTGCGTATATACATGAGTAATAGGACATTATTTAGCCATAAACAATGCAGGAGACACTGTCAACAGAACAAATCAACAGCCTACAGACTGGGAAAAGATCTTCATCAACCCTACATCTGACAAAGGTCTAATATCCAAAATATATAAAGAACTCAAGAAATTAAACACCACCAAACCAAATAACCCAATTGAGAAATGGGGCTTGGAACTAAACAGACAATTCTCAACAGAGGAATATCAAATGGCTGAGAAACACTTAAAGAAATGCTCAACCTCCTTAGTCATCAGGGAAATGCAAATCAAAACAACTCTGAGATTCCATCTTACACCCATTAGAACGGCTAAGATAAAAAATTCAAGCGACACCACATGCTGGCAAGGATGTGGGGAGAGAGGAACACTCCTTCATTGCTCGTGAGAATGCAAACTAGTACAGCCACTTTGGAAATCTATCTGGTGCTATCTCAGAAAAATGGGAATAGGGCTTCCTCAAGACCCAGCTATTCCACTCCTTGGAATATACCCAGAAGATGCTCCAGCACACAAGAAAATTTGCTCAACCATGTTCATAGCAGCCTTATTCATAATAGCCAGAACATGGAAACAGCCTAAGTGTCCCTCAGTAGAAGAATGGATAAAGAAACTGTGGTACATTTACACTATGAAATACTACTCAGCTATTAAAAACAAGGAATTCCCGAAATTTGTGGACAAATGGATTGAGCTAGAAATGATCATAATGAGTGAGTTAATCCAGAAGCAGAAAGACTCAAATGGTATATACTCACTTATATTTGGACACTAGCCCAAAGGATATGTCTCATGAAAGTCTTCACTTACCAGGAAAGTGGGACAGAGGGGAGGACATCCTATTGGGACTCTAGGTGAGAGAAGCATGGGAGAATGGGGAAATAGAAGGATCCAGAGGGTCCTAGAAACCTACAAGAAGAACATTATGATGCGTGGATCTAAGTCCACGGGTCCTGCTCAAATTATGGTACCAGCCAAGGACAATACATGCAGAAAACTTTGAACCCCTACCCAGATCTAGCCAATAGACAGGACATTCTTCACAGCTGAGTGGAGAGTGGGGTCTGACTTTCACACCAACTCTGGTGCACCATATTTGACCACGTCCCCTAGATGCAGAGGCCTGGTGGCACTCAGAGGAAAGATAGCAGGCTACCAAGAAGAGACTTGACCCCCTATGAGCATATACAGGGGGAGGAAGTCCCCCTCAGTCATAGTCATAGGGGAGGGGAGTGGGGGAAAATGGGAGGGAGGGAGGAATGGGAGGATACAAGGGATGGGATAACAATTGAGATGTAATATGAATAAACTAATAAAATATATTTTTAAAAATAATGCAATTGTATCATTTATAGAAAAAAGAATTAACTGAAAACCATTAAGTGAAATAAACCAAACTCAAAAAGACAAATATTGTGTCTTCTCTCATGAAGCCTAAAGGGATAAAAAGAAACAAAAGAAGAACATTACAGAAGAGGAAGGTGAGGAGAAGAAAAGTTAAGCAGAGTGAACTTAATAAAAATGTTTATGTGTACATATGAAAATATTTCAATGAAATCCATTAACTTGCATGACTAATTTATACTAAAATTTTTTAAATCTCAAACTAGAATAAAAAGCTTTTTAAAGTTAAGAAAGGGTGTGTTAAAATACCTACACCAGAATGGACTTAATGCTACAATATTACAGCTTGAACAGTTTTTCTCTGATGAATGGAACCAATATATGTTCTTGCTTTTCTCCCAGCATCATGTGAACAGAGAAGTAACTATTGAAGACACTACAGTGAGTCGGGCTTCTTAGCAATATGCCTTGGTCTGGGTAATGCCATGCCGTTGAAGGCTACTCTACTTCTTGTGTCGTGTTAAGCAGGTTTCACTGCGATACAGCAATTGTCAAGTTGCTAAAGCTCCCCAAAATGAGTAACTAACAACGTCTTTTGGGGAGCTCTAGTTGTTAAACATTAAAATGACATAAGACAATAGAATATATTAAAATCTGAGGATAAGAAATACAACCAGCTCCATTTGGCACACACTTTTAAAATCCTCAAGAGTGTATGCAAAAAGTTACTGATGAATTTAGTAAGACCAGTTGAAACAAGATAAAAATCAATTGTGTCTGTTGAATACAATTAAGAACTGAAATTAGAATAATAATTCACTTAAAGTAAGACAGAAGTGCAAAATCATTAACAATTTATTGAGTTAACTAAGATGAGGGAATTTTCTATGAAGACTATTCCTGAGTTCTAATGGGGATTGTTGCTAGTAGATATTAAATACCTAAACATGTGGAGAGATGTACCATGTTCATTGTTTAGAATGGAGGAAGCCACTCGTTCCCATTAGAGAAGTTGTTTTATCTAATAGGAAATTATAGTAAACTGTTCGCTTATACTATTGCCAGAAAGTAAGAGAGGAAGCAGGAAAGAAAGATGAGAGGAGATGGAGGGAGGAAGAAGGAAGGAAGGAAGGAAATGGGAAAGGAGGGACTAGAGAAGGAGGGAACAGAGGAAAGAGGAAGGAGGAAAAGACGTGGTTATAAAACAAGACATAGGAAGGAAACCTTGACGTTTGCTGGATGATGAAACACAGGTGAAGTACTAAGTATTGTATTTGGTACACAAAGGGCAAGGAACAAACAAACCCTATCATGGACCAGCTAGTGGTACTGCTATTAGGTAATTGGAAAGTATAGCTTTCTGCATGATTAAATTCTATCTGTCTCTTCCAGTGTTTGCTTTCCCACTCAAACCTGACAGTAATATTTCATTTATTAGATTAGCTGGAGCTGTTCCTAAATCTGAGCAGACAGGCTCTTCTCACACTTTGCACCAACTGGGAACAATGAAGAACAGCTGACTTACCACCATGATTGAACAAATCAAGTGTTCTGGCTTTCTGAACCTACAGTTTATTTTTCCCAAAACTTTAAAGATGTACATTACTACAAAAAAAATCAAACATTGTTGTCTCTGGCACCTGTTTTGACTGCTAAGGTCCTTTGACGAAAAAGAACTCAGAATGTGGTTGTCAGGTTGTCATAGATCAGAACACTGCAGAAAGCAGCACCTGAAACACTATTCCAATACAACAAACCTGCCGCTCATATGTGTTTAAGTCAGATTAAACAAAGAACACACTTCACATGAAGAAAACACCTATGGCAAAGAACCTGAAGCCCACAGCTCATCCTTGAAGTTATCTTTCTCTGAAGACAGGTTCATGACAGCTGTGGCATTTCATGCCATGTTACAGAGCAGATATTTTGTGGCTTGGACCCACATTAATATATATATTATATATATATTAATATATATATATACACTAATTTCATTTCTTGAGGATTCTTGACATGTACTGCTGGAGTAATGATTTGAATAATTTCTGCATGGAAAAACTAAAAGAAAAGATAATGTCTATTAGATCTTGGGAAATTTGGAAAAGGATCAAGAATTCAGTCTTCTGTGCCTTCATTAGGACCCTCCTCTGACCTGCTCAAGGAAATAAAAGAAGAACAAGCTACAATTGGTTAATTTTAGAGCTAAGTGTAGGAAAAATTATGTGATTATAAATCAAGGGAGGAGTGATGAGCAATTCCAGGGTTAGAGGCAGTGGCAAGAGGAGAATCTGATGACGTAAGCTTTTATGACATAAGCTTCTAACCTCCATGACCTCATCAGTCATGCTCCTAAACAATTGCAAGTGGATACAAACCAAACCATAAACTGGGGCACTCACATTCAGCCACAAAGTTCCTTATTTGATTTTGTAGCGACTGAACACCAGCCTCTCTGGTGAGCTGCTAATGAAATCATCTTCTTTTGGTTTCTAATCAAAATTCACAGCCAGAAGCCACATGGAATACATATCCCTGTGAAAGCATTAATTATTCCTGTATTAAAACTGTCTCAATAGTGGACTTCAAACAAACAAATCCCTTGTGATCAGAAATGCTCCAAGTATCATATTACCCTTTGATGTTTGAACATTTCAAAAACGTCAGAGGTGGGAGCAAACAACTAGTCTGTGTCCCAGCAGGTCCCAGTGAGCAGTATGACAATCAGAAAAGAAAACATAAATTTATAGTTTGGGCTTTCAAATTTTGGGGAAAATGGCCCTTAAATTTCAAAAGCCATGAGCCTGGGATTAAGATAATTGTTGGCACTCAGAGGAAGGACAGCAAGTAGCCAAGAAGGGACTTGATACCCTATGAGAATATATAGGGGGACGTAATCCCCCTCAGGAACAGTCATAGGGGAGGGGAATAATGGGAAAATGGGGGGGGGGGAATGGGAGGATACAAGGGATGGGATAAACATTGAGATGTAACAAGAATAAATTAATAAAAAAAATAATGTGTAAAAAAAAAAAGATAATTTTTAAAAGAATAATAGCTTTGACTCCATTCTGTTAACAATAAGTGGATTGCCATGGTGCTTTGCTGCAGGATTTACCTGAGAGAATGTTTGGATTTCTTGATATGCAAAGAACTTCATACACTGTCATTCACTATAATGTTCATTCTGAGGAATGGGGCCTCAAACATGAAGCATCACAGGCCAGTACTGGGAGGAAGGAAACAGCTCAACATGGCTATGCATAGAGAGAGATCTGGGAAAGGCACCTGCGAAGAAAGCCAATGATCCACATAGCAGATGGCCTAGTTTTCACCTGTTTCCATTTGGCAAGGCCTTCAGCTGCCATTTTGTGAGCAATCATATTGTACAATTTAAGGCAGGAAGCAACCATAAGAACTCAGAGCACTACCTGACAGAGTAGTTTGCTGTTAATAATGATAGCATTCACCGAGTCCTCTTTTAACTTCCCACAGCAGCCTCATCTCTTGTGTGTGTCATTTTGCTCCTCCTTCTTTTCGCCCTATCCATCACATGCCCAGTGTTTTCAGTGAGATTTAAAATGTGTTTTCACGATTAATTAGTTTTCTCACCTTACATCTCAATTGCATCCCCCGTCCCTCCTCTTTTTCCACTCTTTCCTTCACACCCCTCCCCTTCTCCTCAGAGAAGTGGAGGTCCCCCATGGGTACCAACATGTCCTAGCACATCAAGTCTCAGAAGGACTAGGCAGATCCTCTCCTACTGACACAAGACAAGGTAACCTAGCTAGGGGGAAAGGATCCAAAGGCAGGCAACATGGTCAGAGACCACATCCCTTGCAGTTATTAGGGTATTCACAAGCAGACAAAGCTGCACATCGGTGACATGTGTGCAGGGGCCTAGGTCTAGCTCTTGAGTTAATGGTTTAGTCTTTGTTAGCTCCCATAGGCCTAGCTTAGTTGACTATTTAGGTTGTCTTGTGGTGCTCTTGACCTCTCTGACTCTCTCAACGTTACCTCCAATCTTCCACAAGAATCCCTGAACAGTTATGTTAGGTTCCCATCTGCAAATAGAGTAGAGTATCATTTATAGTGACAAGGGTTGGCTTTCTCCCATAGGGAGGGTCTTAAGTTAAGCCAGCCATTGGCTGGTCATTTCCTCAATCTTTGCTCCATCTTTATCCCTACACTTCTTGTAGGCAAGGCAAATTTTGGGTCAAAGGTTTTGAGGGTGGGTTGCTGTCTCCATCCCTCCACTGGAAGTCCTGCCCGGCTAAAATTTTTAAACCTCCTCTTGGAGGGGAAGTCACAAGGGTGAAAGGCAGATATGAGAGAACTGGAAAATGACTGCGATTGCCATACATGGTATGAAATTCCCAAAGAGTCAATAAAAAGTATGTTAAAATATAATGATAGCAGCCAGGCACAGTGGTGTACATCTTTATTCCCAGCACTCAAGGAGGAAGGGGAGGTGGATCAATGTGAGTTTGAGGCCTGTCTAGTCTACACAGTGAGTCCAAGATAGCCAAGGCTACACAGAGAAACCCTGTTTCGAAAAGCAAAAAATAAAATAAAATAATTTTTTGTTTTCTATATGCTTCATGAGCTTTTTCACACAAGATAACTAATAAGCTTGTGTCTATTTATGATTTTAAAAAATCTTGGGGCTGGAGAGATGGCTCAGCGGTTAATAGCACTGGCTGCTCTTCCAAAGGTCTTGAGTTCAATTCCCAGTCAACCACATGGTGGTTCACAACCATCTATAATGAGATCTGGTGCCCTCTTCTGGTGTACAAGCAGGCAAAACACTGTGCATATATAATAAATAAAATTAAAATTAAAAATTTAAAAAAATAAATAAAAATTTAAAAAAAAAATCTTGTCATTCCCAAAGACAGAAAAATCTTATGTCTCTTCACCCAAAGATGCTTGGCTCTGTGTTGGAAACAAACTGAGACTTGATAAGTGTGTCCTGGAAAATGCCAGTAGGAAGACAAGACTCATACAAAGAAACTAGCAAAGATAGTACACAAGCATGGGAATGCTACTTAGGAAAGAGTTGCCCGGCCAGGCCCCTCCCTGCCCTTGCCTGCATGGGGCCACTGGTCAAGCTCAGCAGCAATGAGTTATGCCTTGGTCCCTTAAAGATCCATCTCCTGAGCCTCATCCCGGCTTGCATTCCTGGAGGCCTTGCAGCCCACAGGAAGCACCAGGTGAGACCCCCATGGACTACAATTCCCAGCTTGCCCTGTCCTCTCAGAAAACCTAGCAGCAGACAGTCCCACCCTGTCCCCTGTGCACTCCATTCCCAGAGTAGCCACCAAAGACAGACAGGTAAGACCTCTACTTACCAGCCCACAATTTGTACAAGGTCCCTGGCCAAGCACAGAAGCAGTGAGTTATCACCTCCCCCTGCCCATCCTATCTCCCAGAGCACAGCCATACTTCCATTCCCAGAGGCCATCAGGGACCACCATGTAGGAAACCCAAGCCCCCCTAAAACACTCCTAGCAGAGGTAAACCACACCCTCTCTTCAACACTCCATGTTCTAACCCACAATGCAACCTGCATTACCTGAGGCCTGCCAATACCAGAAATAACCGAACAGCTAAAGGGCAGCTAAAGAACACGAATAACAAAAGCCAGGGCACTGTGCAATACCAGAACCCGGCTATGAAACTATAGCAAGCCTAGGCTATCTTAACACAACTGAAGCACAAAGAAATGACCTTAAATCCAATTTTGTGAAGATGATAGAGCCTTTTAAGGAAGAAATAAATCAATCCTTGAGAAAATGCAGGAAAACACAGTTAAACAGGCAAAAAAAAAAAAAAAAAAAAAAAAAAAAAAAAAAGAATAAAACTGTCCAAGACCTGAAAATGGAAAGAGAATTAATAAAGAGAGCACAATCTGAGGGCATCTTGGCAATGGAAAACCTAGGGAACAACAGGAACAGCACACACAAGCATCATCAACAGAGTCCAATAGATGGAGAAGAGAATCTTAGGCAAGGAAGATATGATAGAAGAAACTGATACATCACTCAAAATGTTTTCAAAAATTCCTGTCACAAAACATCCATGAAATCTGGAATAATATGGAAAAAAAACAACCTATGAATAGAAGAAGGTGAAGAGTCCCAGCTCCAAAGACCAGAAATCAACAAAATCATAGAGGAAAATTTCTAGATAGATACCACTTACAAAAGTTAAATCGAGATTTTTATTTATTTTTTTTTTTTGGCTTGGGAGATTTTTAATGACTACTTTTATTTCTTTAAGGGTTATGGGACTATTTATTTAAATATTTATTTAAAATATAGGACTGTTTATTTAAATAGTTCTATAACCACCAAAGAAATAGAAGTAGTCATTAAAAGTCTTTCAATAAAGAAAAAAAATCCCAGCTCCAGATGGTTCTAGTGCAGAATTCTTCTAAACTTTCAAAGAAGAGCTAATACCAATACTCCTGAAACTATTCCATAAAATAGAAACAGAAGGAACATTGCCAAATTCATTGTATGAGGTCACAGTCATCCTAATATTTAAAGCACACAAAGACCCAAAAAAGAAAAGGAAAGAGAATTTCAGACCAATCTTCCTTATGAACACAGGCACAAAAATACTCTATACTCAGGAATACATAAAAAATATAATTCACCATCATAAAGTAGGTTTTAATCCCAAGAATAAGGAGATGGTTCAACATACAAAAATTCATCACTGTAATCCACCATATAAACAAACTGGTTGTGGGGAGACAAAGCCACATGATCATCTCATTAGATGCCAAAAAGAGAAAAAATAAGAAAAGAGCCTCTCTCTCCACAGATACACACACAAGGGACCCAAACTTTGTCACCTCTGTGCCCTAATCTTCTTTCTTAAACAGTGGGCTCCTTGGGAGCCATATGTGATCTAACCATTTTTTATGCCGTGAACTAGTATGTGGAAAAAATTGACAAAAATAGCTTTCACCAGTTCTGTGGCCCTCAGAGTCCAACAGCTTCTATTAGAATTTAAAACTAATAAACACTGAATTAACACTTGAGCAGTTAGTACTATAAACAATCTTGGTTGCCTCTGACTAGGCTATTTTCTTCCACTCTTCAACACCTCTGTCTTATGAATGGCCATATGCTGAAACAAATTGGCAACTGTTTGGGAAATCACGCATAGCCATTGCTGTTTTATGTCAATCTTGAAATCACAGTCTCTCCTTTGGGTAAAATCTTATAACCATGGCACCTCTTGAAGAGACAGTGGTTATTTTGTGAAATAAAAAGCAGCAAGGGGCTTGATTTAAACTGCCCAGAAAACTACCTATTACCAAGAGGTGAGGCAGTCACTTAACAGTTTGAGAGTGCAGGAGCAACAGGTGGGCAATCAAATTTTATATTCTCCACCAGGTGGAAAATCACCTCTGATTTGAAATTGTGACTCCTTTAATGACTCCCCAAAGGAGAATATGCCCTGCTAGACCTGGGCTGAGCTCATTTATCCAGTTATACTGTGCTTTTCTGATTCTAGCGTGCATGCAGCAGAGTAGCGTTTTAAGGCCTGCATTTTATGTCTGTCTGGCTCTCGCATGGTGGAGAGAGAGACCACAGGTCATTTGCTGGATCTTAATTAGACATACACATGATCCTGAGCAGAGCCCTATGACTGACGGGGAGAGGAGATGTCGAAAGGGACTCTTAATCCACACCAAGGCAGAAAGGCCTGAATGATGATTGATAAAAGGTAGAGGTTTAAGTCCAAATGTGGTGTGTGTGTGTGTGTGTGTGTGTGTGTGTGTGTGTGTGTGTGTGTGTGTGTGTGTGTACGTGTTAAGGAAAAATATCAAGCAATAGTGAATTGTCAAGAGGTTTGGGGATTTGATATTTGATATTGGAACTGGTGTTAATACTAAATAGTGGCATGATATTGGCAAGCATTTCATCCTCTTACTTCAGTGCCTTAAAAACAAGAACTTTACATTTCTAACTTCTCCAGCCAGAGAATTATATCTATTTTATAGTAGCCAAATAAACCATATAAAAATAGTCTTACTCATGATTATTTTGACGGTTCCTGGGACTGACTGTCGGACTGTGACTTAGGAGAGAGATTCCAGCCATGTGCTGGCCCTGAATTAGAAATACATACATGGACCCTGAGCAAAGCCCCAAGCAAGCACACTCCATTTTGCCAAAACCCTAAGTTTCAAGCTACGTTCGTGGCTTTAGTGGATTCTTCCATGAAGTGAAATTCAACATTTGGGTTTTCTGTTGCTACTTTAATGTGCCTATTTTGCTTATTTATTTTTATTCAATTCATTCTTATTTCATATATGTGCAGTATATTTCCATCAGTCCCCCTCCTTCTCTCCCTTCCACCATCCTATACCCCACCTATTGCCTCTCAAAATCATGGCCTCTTATTCTTTAATTATTATTGTTGTGTGCACATGTGTGTGTGCTCATGCACACACACACACACACACACACACACACACACACACTCCTGCTGAATCTATTTACTCACATGAATATGTTTTTAGGGCTGACATTAGCATTGGATAACCATTTAGGGGGCTCAACCCTGGGGAAGATAATTGTTCCTTTATTAGGAATAGTCATTAATTGCCCATCTCTTCATCTAGGGGTGAGACCCATGAGATTCCCTCTACCCAAGTTCGCATGCCAACTGCTGTTGTCTAGTCGGTCACATTGGTAAGCTTTGACAGGTGCAGCTTCCCAGTCATACAGAGGGGACTTACCTTTGCAGTGGCCATCCTGGTTCTCACTGCCTTTTCATGCCCTCCGCTGGTATGCTCCTTGAGCCTTATTATAGATGGATGTTACAGATGGGCCAACTGGGACTGGGCACCCCACAGCCATTTTGATCAGTTGTGGGTTTCAGTGATAGTTTCAGTCTACTGAAAGCTTTTCTTTTTTGTTCTTTAATGAGGGGTTAAAGCTACACTTATCTGTGGGCATGAGGATAAATATTTAGAGGGCGGTCAGGAATTATTTTGTTTTAAAAGAGTGGCAGTAGGCCATTCTCTTCTAAGATCTGTGACGTCACTAGCCACATATAGTTGAATAAACTTATAATGCCGGAAACACGTTCTCCACTACCGAGCAGGTATTAGGTTCAGTAAGAGGCTGCTGGTTACCACAAGGATAAGTGCCTCTACTGCACACTCAGGGGTATCTTAGCATGTTGGTAACTGTTATAGCTCATAGATATCACAGCTAGGGGGACTGATGGTTGCTTTTGTTCCTTGGCCACTTGCAAAGCACCTTCTGGAACTGTGATAGTCTAGTCTTTGAAGCCTTTGTGTCACATCCATTTCATTTCCTCCACGTCCTGTATCCAAAGTGCGTGGTATCTTCAACAAAGGGCATTTAATTTTAAACTCTAACGTGTGAATTTTAATATGAAAATACCATTAGGACAACTTTCAATCTATATAGTTCCAGTTTTCACATAAGAAAATGTTAGACACAGTTAACAACCAAATATAAATAGAAACTAGTAACAATGACTTTGTGTTGAATTTAAGGAAAATGCAAATACTTTGGACAGATCAGACATAATTTTAAGGTGACCTTCTAGAGCAAGCACACTAATCTCACTTTCCAAAGATGTTCATCCTCCTTCATTTATCTTTCTATTGACATTAGTTTATGTCTTTGAATCCACTTCCCAAAGCCAGTGGAAAATGAGGTTTAGCACTTCAACCCTTCGGTTTTATCAAAACAAACAAAACAAAATAAAAGCAAACAACAACAAAAGAAACCAAATATGTTGGACAACTGGAGATAGGTGATATCGTATCTCTTCTTTATGGATAGCTCATGAGAATTTGACTCTGATGAAAGCCACCTTGTGTACAAGTTCTTTCTGTGGCTACCTTGTCCAAGTGACAGATGTCTTCTACCATGTGCACTGGAGTCAAAAATTATTCCATGCAATTAAAGAGATGAGTTTACATGGAGGAAAAGGAGAAGTTTGAGTAGACAACAGAAAAACATAATCTGAGACAGAAGGAAATCAGTTTACAAGTTCTACTGAGAATTTTAGTGACAAATGAGAGAAAATTGGTGTTAAAGCCAACGAGGAAAGCCAGGGCAGTATCAGCACTTCTCAATGGCTGCTGTGCTCATTCTCAACCCTGTTTAAGTATTTTATTAACTTTACACTATGCTGTACCCTACCAAAATAGAATTCTAAGCTTATCTACTGCCATTCTCCCATTTGGAGAATAAAAAAGGAGATGTTGTAATTCAAAGCAACAAAATTCTCCACCACACTGGACATTCTTTATTAGAAGGAATGCACTAGATAAACATAGTGGCATGGGCTGAGGTAAGAGGATTATAAATTCAAGGCCAACCTATTATGCACATTCACAAAACAAAACAAGTAAGCAAATATGTTATTTTTTACATACCCTTTCTATCCAAAACATTTACCACATTGCTGAGTTGATCCCAACAGCAACTAGAATATGTAATGACATCTAAAACCACCATGAAAATGTCCTTAATAGAGTCAAAGACTAAAATGTGGCAAGAGTCCCGAAGCCAAACAGTAGCATATCTATTCAATGAAAGTTTCCATTTGTATTATTTTGTTCCACATTCACTCTTCTTTTCCTTAATAAGGTTATGTTTCCTTCTCTGTTTCCTTGGCCATAGGTATCCAAATTAAATGCAATTACATTATAGGAATTCATCACAAAACTAAGACAGCTCAGACCAGTTAGTTCTTAAAATAATTCTTGATTTTTTTTCTATGAGAACAATGTTTAGTCAAGACTGAAGAATATTTTAAGAGGTCATAAATCAGATTAAGTGCCTGCTTTCAGGTCTCTGTATCTGGGAATGCTGCCAGATAGCAATCTCTGAGATTGAGTCACTTTACATTAGAAGAGCTTGTTCCAGTGATACTCAGATGACTCATGGCTTCTAATTCTCTTAAAAAGAGCCACGAGTCCTGCAATGTTAATTACATTATGAGAGTGAGTGTAGGGACAATGGAGATGGTCCAAAATTATGCATGCAATGCTCCTGTCTGTAGAACACAGCAGAATGCAAGTTTGTTCCCATGCAGAACCCATATTGTCCTTGTGGCATATGGCTGCTCATCTCCCTCTCCCAATATATCTTTAATGAATGAAATACCAGCTAACATAATCAGAGCAAATTGAATATGTGTAATTTGGTCTTGTCTGGTCCAGACTGCAAAAGGAAGCATAGTGCTGAACTATGATGCTATATTGATGGTAGATTTCATCCTGAAAGAGCGTGTCATATAAAGCAGCAGTCTTCGTGAGTATGAATGATAGACCCAGTGGGCAGCTTGTTCCAGACAACATTTGTTTGATAGATGTTGCTAAGCTTTAGCAAGCAGAGTTCACTAACATTAATCTGGGGCTGCTCCATTTTGTGTGTGTGTGTGTGTGTGTGTGTGTGTGTGTGTGTGTGTTCTTAAAGGAATGGCACAAAGAAGATTTGATTAGTCAGTTTTATCCACAAGAAAATTTCTTCTGCCTACTATTGTATATATCTTCTTTGGTGGCATAGGTGTCTTTGTTAAAGCAAGAGAATCATAATGCCTTTATATGACCAGTTTCTATATTTCTGCTGGTTGTTTTTGTTGTTGCGTTGGCACAGGGCCTCACTTTGCAGACTTTACTGGCCCGGATCTCATATGTTGATCAGGTTGGCTTGTAATTCACAGATATCCTCCTACTTCTGCCTAAGCAGTGATAAGATTAAAGACATTCTGCACCATGTCTGTCCTGACTTCTTGTTTGTTACACATGCCTGGGGTATAAATAGCCAAATATTTTGAGAAGGTTTTAGCTATGCGACATCTACAGAGAATAGATAGAGTTTATTTTATATTAGTAATGACAGCAAACCTTACAGTCAGTCTGAGTTCATAGAGCATGAAGACAGAAGAAAATACAAATCTGTGCCTCCACTATCTGCTGTCTCATCAGGCCAAAGACCCATTTGTCATAGATACCAAAGAGTCTAGGATTCACTGTGCTGGTAGCCAGGAGGGGGAAAAAATCTGAAAAACTGAGAACAAAGAGGATTTAGCAAAAAGAATAATTCATTTTTTGAACAGAGGGAAACTAACTATGCATGGATAAAGAAGCCCTGGATTTGAAACAGAGGGAGAAATGATAAACATAAAAAAGATTTAGTGGAACAGAATTAGTGGAAGAGCAGAAATAGTTGGGGTAGAAAGAATGCATTCTGTGGATAGGAGACCTCTGCTAAGCCTGCTGACACAGAGTTGCTCAGCCATTTGAGAAAACTATGCCCATTTCGTTTCATATCATTTCAACTACATAAACATTCAGTGACAGAGAAAAAAATGAAAGTGTTCCTTAATTGCCTTATCTTACATTCCTGAAACCTCTCAAAGGCCATCATTATGAAATGAGTAAGAATTAAATTCAAGTCTGTGGTACTTTGTAACTTTCAACTCCAGACGCTTGCTTTGTGTTATGAAGTTATATGTGTAAAAGTAAATGTTACATATGTGCATCTAAGTATGTGTAAACATACATGTATACATTTTTTTTACTTCAACTCATTATGTGTAAATAATTAGGTATATGTACATTGGCTTCCACCATTTTCTTACCCAATGCCTTGGTCATTTCCTATGTTATATTCTCTTTCTTTCTTTTTGTATTTCTTTTAATTTGTAAAATTGTATTTGCTTCTTACATATGTGAAAAATTTTTAACAGTAACATATAAGAGCTAGCCCATAGGAATATAGTATTTTTAAACTGAAGTTATTAAAATTTTCATGTGAGGTATTTCACCAAAAATACTTACTATGAAATAATAGTCTAGAAGAAAAATTACCAAAAAAATAATTTAAGAACTTTACTGTGTGTTTTTGCTAGCCTGAGCCCAAACAGGAGAAATGATTTACATGTTTGCTTTAAGAAAAAGTGGAAATCACACCAAATTTTCAAGGAGAAAATAAAGTTTGAAAGAGAGTCTTATAAAGAACTAAGCAGCAACACTCTTAGGGCAAATTGAAGAGTAAATGGGATGAGACTTTAATTTGGGGTATAGACTAACAATAATATTTGAAATAGAATAAATACAAATTATGCAAACAATTGTGTTAACTAACAGGTGACTTTCTCAGGATGCACTCTGCATTTGAGAAAGCTGGGAGAGGGTGGCTGCATAGAGCAGGTTGCTACTGCTTCCCGCTGCTCTTTGTTGGACAAAACAAGAAAAAATAGCGGAATCTGACAAGAATATACAGTAGAGCCCCATCTTCACCGCTGACTTTTTACCAGCCTCTTCCTGTCAAAAGGACATTGGGTTCCAGCTGCCATTGAATGCTGGGTCCCATGCCCTCAGAAAATGTACCCTGGGTCAGAAGTTCTCCATCCTAGTCTGGAATTCTGGGAATGTCACTGGCTGACTGATCTGGTTCTGTCACAAGCCATGATATCTGTTCTTTTTTAATTTATCCAAAACTGTTGGTCTGAGTCCAAGGACAGAATACTTCCGTGATAAATTGACCTTAATTAAACTAATGCATAGGCCGGGTTAAGTTTTAAAAGCATTCATTGCCAGCAAATCCATTCAGATATTTAAAAATACCAACTAAACACAGCAGGCCTGGCATACTTTCCACATTTACCAAGTTTTCTCAAAGTTCCTTCAAGTCAAAATCAGCTTGGATAGTTCTACAATATAACTTAAGATTATAAAAGGAAGAAGACTGAGGCATCATCATCTACCTTTTGCTGATGAACATGGCCTCCCCCTTTCTAATATTGGTCTCATTATAGAGTCCCCAAGTCAATTCCCATGGAAGTTTCCTGACAGCGAACCCCATCTTCTCTAAGCAAGGCATAACTGTGCTGCACACTCTGACATTGCTGACTGGGGTACTACCTTTTAATCCATCTCATTTTTGTGGTTAACAAATATGTGAACTGAAGCTTAATCAAAATAGAACAGTTTGATGTGAGATGTGATGCCATCGTTGTCCACAGATGCTCAGATAGAGCCTGAGAGGATGACAGGTCCTCTTATTAAAGAGCTTTGCTCCAGTGGTTTGGAACTCAAGCAATTTAGCTACTATGACCACGTCACATGCCCTAACTGTTGTCAGAGCATGATTTGAAACAACACACATACACACACACACACACACACACACACACACACACACACACTGTACCAGTCAGTTTTATGTCAACTTGATATAAGCTAGAATCACTTAGAAGGACAGTATCAGAAAGTTCCTCTTCAAGATTAGCCAGTAGGCGAGACTGTAGTGCATTTTCCTAATTAGTGATTGATGTGGGTGGGCTCAGCTCTTTGAGGATGGTGCCACCACTGTGATGGTATTCCTAGGTGCTATAAGAAATCAGTTTGAACAAGTCATGGATGAACAAGCCAAGTAGAAGCACTCTTCCATGACCTATGCATAGGTTCCTTCCTCCAGGTCCCTGTCTTGATTTGCTGCCTCAATTTCCATGAATGGTGGACTGTTAGCTGCAAGATGAAAATAACTATTTTCTTGTAAAGTTTAATTTGGTCATGGTGTTTTATTACAGCTATAGAAAAATTTAAAACACTCACTAAGTGCAGTTGTCATTGATGAAATAGAGCCTGGTCTTTCATTAACTATGTGAAAGAAATAGTTCTCAAATTTGTTTTTTTATATTTGTTTTTAAAATTGTTTTAATTTTGTTTAATATTAAAAATGTTTTTAATATTAAATGTACAGAGATATAGGGATCCTGTAAAGCAAAAGTCTTCATTCTATGACTTTAAGGTCCTGAACAGAATCTTCCTTAGTTTCTTACTGGAACATCTGAAGTGTAATAATATGCTTTATTACCTCAGCATTGAAAATGTACAGTCACATTCTAAGCAATGTAAAGAAATTTTAATGTTATATTTAGGAGTATTATGAATTCAAGTACTATTTCATAAATTGGACATCATGTACGTGCCCCAACTTCAACAAGTAAAACCAGACACAACTTCAACAAGTGGTTACAGGCTACATATGGCTGAACAGAAATGTGTTCTGTATTTGAATTTCCACCAAGAAGACACTCAGGAATGTCTATACAATCCTTCTACCAACAGTTATTGCACAAGATTTTCTCTGCAGACTATGAGTCAAACTCCTTTGCTTGACCAGAGGCAACATTTGCATGAGGCTATACAGCTAAGCCTCAATTCTTCTCCATTCTTATTTCTGTGCCTCTGCCTTCTAGAAACACATATTTCCCCAGTTCCTAGGTCCCCCCTTCTCCTAAGTGAGAAATAGAAGCATTTATTAAGATTCTTGCATTCTCCTTTTTTTTTAAATTTTAAAATGTACTTTATTTTGTGTATGAGTGCTCTACCTGCATGTACACCTACATGCCAGAAGAGGACATCAGAACCTATTATATGGGTGTGAGGCATCATGTGGTTTCTGGGAATTGAACTCAGGACATCTGGAAGAGCAGACAGTGCTCTTAACGCTGAGTGGTTTCTCCAGCTTTATTCTTATATTTTCATAAGAGAGTTAAAGAAGGAACCTCAAAGAGAACAAAGAAAAAATTGATAGTGACTTACAGTCTTTGAGATATTTTATCAAGAGCCGAAATTTTCTGAAGATCTTCCATTTATTCTCAAATCATCTTACAAGTGTCATTTATCCAGCATTCTCTTAAAATGGTCAATTTTATTAACTGAATGTAAGATGATGAACATTACCATATATGTATGTTGGTGATTTAAGAGGTTTTATAGTGTTTTATTCTCTCCTTGGTTTCTGGGATCCTGGGATCTTGGGCTTGGATCCAACTCAGAGATCTAGACAACTGTTGGCATTATTATTGACAAAACCAAGAGCAGGAGATACGGCTTACCAGTGTGGTTGCAATAGGCTAAGTTAATTTGATCTCTCCAACATACAGGCAAGGATAGAAGTCAGATTAACAGTCCTTTCAGGCCAACTGATGAGATGAGAGAAAGTAGGGAGAGAAGAATGTTCAAACCCTTGTTCTAAACTCAGCAAGTAGCTGAGCCTTCCTCATCCTACGGCCAGGGAAAACAAGTACACCATGGGCACACAAGGCAGATGTTTATTTCCACCCAAAGGTCGAATATGTATCCGATGTAGTTCAGTCACATTTTGTGAGTAGTTATTATAGCTCCTGTTAAACATCCATGAGTTAGATGTTATTCCTCAGTATACTTTAAGAAGGAGAAATACAAGCGTGGCCAGGTGGCAAAACCAGGGTTCAAACTCATACCTTTCACTGTGAAAGGTCAGTGTTCTGTTTAAATGTACACACTTCTTCCATGTATCTTAACAAGGAAGAATAAAGCATGCTCTCACTTGAGATAGGTTCATGTGAGATTTTAGGAGAGTAAAGTGTTTGCCTTTTGTTTTGACTTCCTGATAGTGGATTAGCACACTTGGATTAAGATATAATAGATGTTTCTTCGGGAACAAAGACAGCAGGCCATCTGCAAGGTCTTCCTTTTGCGCTTAGTAGTTTTTGGACATACCTTCTAGTACCAGTCATTAACAGGAAACAGAAAGCATCCAAATCCAGATCACTACATTCATTCACAATCAGTTCCATCAAATGAATGTTATATCTCCTCTGCTGAATAAAATGTACCAAGAAAAAGTGGCTTCTATGTTTAATTTCTTAGATACACACATATTTCAGAAGATATAAGTTAGGAATAATGACTATTGAAAGTCTATAACAGTAGGATTTATCCTTAAGAGCAATCATATTCTCCAAACTTACAGATCCATCCTGAAATAGAAATATTTTGGCTCAATTACATAATTATTATAAGATGAATATTAGAGAGCATTAAATGTTTACGGTTGATGACATTTCCCCAAATTTGAGGATGCTTGCGTATTCATAATGCTTTTATCTTGGGACTAGAACCCAAGCCTAAATAAAAAAATTTAAGTTCTACATGCTTAGCATGATGGCAACTCTGATAATATTTTAGTATTTTTATGAGACATGGTTTCATAGCATGAAATTTTCCATTGGTGGCATCACACAAATTATCAAAAAATTTTGGGTGATATCATATTTTCAGATTAGATATTATCTATATTATCAATTCTGTAATCACTTTTCAAAATTAAAATTAGTCCTATAATGAAACAATTAAATTTTGGTATGATGATACCCCTTAACACAAGGCCACACATCTCATCTAAATCAATTCTTCCTTTCTTCCACAGGAAATCAAGCATCATCCCTCATGAACTAGATAAAAGTTGTGTCAATAACTTAAACTAAATAAACTATAAATGTATGCAATAGAAATCTGCTACAAAACTAATTTGAAACAAAATCAAAACAATGATGAGAGCCAATAGTCAGATTTAGTTTTATTTTCCTACTTTGGCCAGAAGTCAAAATGCTGAATGAAAGTCATAAGAAGGTTACAGGCATCACAAAGACTGGGCTGTGGGATCAAAAATATCAGAGATGAGACCCTGATATTATAGTGACTTTCCCATTCATACAGCCATATGGTTAAGGCCTGCCTTTTCAGAGTTATGTAGACTGATAAGAGTTGATGGACAATACTGACACACATAAAATAGGCCTGCCTCTGCCCTCTTTAGTCCATAAACTCAAATTGAAAACTCTGGAAGGCCATAGCAGGTCCATATCTCTGGGAATAATGAACTACATGGGTAAACTTGGAGGCTACTACTGAGCCTTAGTACAGAGACTTGGGAATTTAAAAAAATACATTTTAAATTTTTTTAAAAGGAAAAAAATTGGTACTGTTCTAATCCTTTTGTAATATCTATTTCCTGAAAATAACCCTGTTGAGTAGATATTCTAACAATACCTTGTGAGGAAACTGAGTCATGGAGACATATTCCAGGTCACAGAGAATAGGATATCTGGAATTTAAAGATAGGTAACACATCATCTATTCCAAGGGGGAGGCTTTTAAAGCTGTTGCAAATACAAAATGTTAAGTCAATACACACCATGGCAGCTATGATTATACTAATAAAGGCTTTATTCTTATCAATGTATCAGCTTTTCTTCAAACATTAGATTTTTATTCAAATATCAAAGAAATGAAAATGTCCAATGTTCCCATAAAAATATATCACATTAGCTATCACTTACTCCCTGCCCAGTAGATCTGAATTATTTTTGTGTGTTATTATCTGGCACCTTCTAATACAACAGCCATAGTCATAATATGCGAACGTGCTTGAAAAAATAAGATAGTGTATTACTAGTCAGGATAGAAAGCACCTGTAGCCAAGTGATTGACCCAAATCAGAGGATATAGGAGACACATTGACTTTTCAAGAACTACACGAATGCCAGAGCATGAGACAGCAGATGCAGATAGATGGAACAGCTCTAGGCCAAACACCAAGATCAAGATAGACATGAAAAACTGATGGAAAATGAAGCTAAGGCGAATACAACAAGAAGGGCTGTCTGCTTTGCGCTCATTAACATTAGCTAGCCTTGAAAATTCATGTGTGTCACCAAACCAAATAACCCAATTGAGAAATGGGGCTTGGAACTAAACAGAATTCTCAACAGAGGAATATCAAATGGCTGAGAAACACTTAAAGAAATGCTCAACCTCCTTAGTCATCAGGGAAATGCAAATCAAAACAACTCTGAGATTCCATCTTACACCCATCAGAATGGCTAAGATCAAAAATTCAAGTGACACCACATGCTGGCGAGGATGTGGGGAGAGAGGAACACTCCTTCATTGCTGGTGGGAATGCAAACTAGTACAGCCACTTTGGAAATCTATCTGGTGCTATCTCAGAAAAATGGGAATAGGGCTTCCTCAAGACCCAGCTAGTCCACTCCTTGGAATAGACCCAGAAGATGCTCCAGCACACAACAAGAAAATTTGCTCAACCATGTTCATAGCAGCCTTATTCATAATAGCCAGAACATGGAAACAGCCTAAGTGTCCCTCAATAGAAGAATGGATAAAGAAACTGTGGTACATATACACTATGGAATACTACTCAGCTATTAAAAACAAGGAATTCCCGAAATTTGTGGACAAATGGATTGAGCTAGAAATGATCATAATGAGTGAGTTAACCCAGAAGCAGAAAGAATCAAATGGTATATACTCACTTATATCTGCATACTAGCCCAAGGGGCATGTCCCACGAAAGCCTTCACTTACCAGGAAACTGGGACAGAGGGGAGGACATCCTATTGGGACTCTAAATGAGAGAAGCATGGGAGAATAGCAAAGTAAAAGGATCCAGAAGGTCCTAGAAACCTACAAGTAGAACATTATGATAGGCAGATTTGGGCCCAGGGGTCCCGCTCAAACTAAGGCACCAGCCAAGGACAATACAGGCGGTAAACTTTAAGCCCCTACCCAGATCTAGCCAACGGTCAGAACATTCTCCACAGTTGAGTGGAGAGTGGGATATGACTTTCTCACATACTCTGGTACCTCACATTTGACCATGTCCCCTGGAGGGGGAGACCTGGTGGCACTCAGAGGAAGGATAGCAGGTTGCCAAGAAGAGACTTGATACCCTATGAGCATAAACAGGGGGAGGTAATCCCCCTCAGGAACAGTCATAGGGGAGGGGAATAATGGGAAAAGGGGGGTGGGGGGGTAGGGAAGAATGGGAGGATACAAGGGATGGGATATACATTGAGATGTAACAAGAATAAATTAATTAAAAATTTTTAAAAAAAGAAAATTCATGTGTGTGTCTAATATTCTCTCAGACAAAAAGAAATGACATTTGGACACAAAGAGAGGAAAGGTGGAATATTTTGCACACCTAAAAGCTCTCTACATACCTAACTCGATGTAGCACAGGTCCAGCACTTAGCTGAGGAAGTTATAACTTCCTGGAATCAGACCCAGCATTGAAACATCAGCCTCTACTATCTTCTTTTACAAATCTTAAACCTGAGAAGTATGTACCCCACCCCCAATTCCTTCACAGGCTTTCATATCTATTTCTCTGCCCTAGAGAAAGATTTCATTAAACCAAAACCATTCAATTGATTCAGTTGATATAAATCCTCTAGGACCCAGCACTACTTCTTATCTTCCTTAATGATAAATCAAAAAAAGGTAATGACTCATATGTTCAACAGGAAGACAGAGTCAAAGGTCTCTGTAAATCTGGGATAAGCTGTGTCATTGACCAAAAATGTCCTTCTCTGGGAGAACTTGGCTTTCTTAAAGGACTTCATGAGTAGGAAAGATACGAGCCTGAAAATACAGGCCTTCTTCATAATCTTTATATCCGATGTTTATATTACAATTCCTAACAGTAGAAAAATTACATGTATGATGTAGAAAAATGTAATTCTATGGTGATGATCACCACAACATGAGGAACTGTGTTAAAAGGTTGCAGCATGAGCAAGGCTGAGAACCACTGTTTTAGTAGCTCTTTGAATGTGACAGGTAATATCAGTAGCAGTCTATGCTAGGTTATTCATATGCACAGTCACAATTAATACTCAAAGTGCTTTGTATTACTTTTACTATTCTGTTTATTGAAGAATCTAGGACTGAGAAATTTGACTAACAACATCTAGGTTCTCACAACCAGTAGATCCAACATTCAATGCCAGATTCTCAAAGCCTGTTCCTTTCTCTATCATGCTATACCATGCTCATGGGGAACGGGCTTATCTTAAGGTCATTTCAAAATCTCTATCTCGTTGAATGCTTTCAAATCAAATAAAATCAAACCTACCTGACCCCAGGCCTATGCCATCGCAGGGATGGCAGTTACACAATTGTCACTGGAAAACAGTATGATGCTCACATGAAGCGAGACAAGAAACGCAGAGCACTGTGGTGTGTTTCAAATGTAATATATCTTCCATGGGCGCAAATGTTTGAACACTTGGCTCCTAGTGTGTAGCACTGACATAGAATCTTGTAGAACTTTTAACAGGCATAGGAACAAGGTCATTGGAGGTGGGCCTTGGGGTATCACAGCCTGGACACATTTGCTGTCTTTTCTCTGCTTCCCATTCCATCAAGATGTAAGAAGACCAAGTCCCAGTATAAATCTCTGCCACTATGGGGCTGCCAGCTGACACGCCTTTCCCTCCATGATGGACTGTTTCCCCTTCCTCCTTTAAGTTGCTTCTTCTTAGGCATTCAAAGTAATGAGAGAAGTAACTGATATTCCAGCTTTCCTGTACTTTCCATATTCATGGATAGGAACAATTTTGTTTTCTGAATGAATGGCTTGGTAAGCCACAAAGACTCAGAATAGAAACACTTAAGACTGAAATATGTCACAACTAAGAGTAGGTCTCATTGCACACTTAAGACTGAAATATGTCACAACTAAGAGTAGGTCTCATTGCACACTTAAGACTGAAATATGTCACAACTAAGAGTAGGTCTCATTGCACACTTAAGACTGAAATATGTCACAACTAAGAGTAGGTCTCATTGCACACGTAAGACTGAAATATGTCACAACTAAGAGTAGGTCTCATTGCACACTCTAATGCTGTGTTTCTTCTTTATCACAGCCAGACTCTATAACCAATGGGTTCTGCTCACTAGCCATATAGGAAACACATCCTTGCCACAGTTGCCCTTTTTGCGAGCAAACATGAAGTCTCAGAAACAGAGTATCCAGTTAAGGCTCTTGGATGAAGCATGGCTTAGCATCTCAGAAACAATTATGTGGAGGCTCTTAGGAGAAATAAATAGTCTTTTCTAGCATCACACATTTTGTCCTCAGGAAACAATGTACAGAAAAAAAACTTTTTTTGAAATAATTTGGTTAATGCAAAATAAATACTTCCTCTGCCCCAACTGAGCCAATTTTGAATTTGTGCCAAAATAGCTATTAGTGGTGATTGAAAGTATGAGACAAAGAAACTCCCCTGGGAACAAAGAAGTACCTTTCTCCCCTGGTGTCATCATCCCTAATGAGAAATTAGCATGACCCAATCAGGCATGGAGCAAAGACACAAGACAAAGACAACTCTGGAAAGAATAAACTCACTAGCTGGCTATGGCATGGAGGAGCTAAGCAGAGGGAAATTCCTTGGTTCTCTTTAGTTGTTTTGGCCAGGAACAAACAATCAAACTGAAGTAAGCCATCTATTTATTACAAGTTCCATTACCTAATTCTAAGGGTAAGTCAGTTCAAGTTAGTGTCATTCACATATGACTAAGTCTAGATTCATATGTTTACAGCTAAGAAGTTATGCTTCGAGCTCCAAAACTCAAGTAAGATTTGTCCCTCTGCCTTAGTTTGCTTTTTATTATTGCATTAAATAACGTTACCACTTGCAGAGGGAAGATTTTTATCACTGAGTGAAATCAGAGCAAGAACTTAAGCATGAACAGAGGATGGAACCGTGGATCCCACATGGTAGAAGGAGAAAATCAACACCTACAATTTGACCTTTGGCCTCCACACATGCCCTGCGCGCGCGCGCGCGTGCAAACACACACACACACACACACACACACACACACACACACACACACACGCACGCACACACACACACTTCTACTGGATAAATATAAATTAATAAAAAAAATAGGTAAATAAATATAGTAAAATAATTAATTCAAGAACTTCTAAAATCTAAGGATTGGTAATAATCATTGCTTGTGAGGGTTTCGTGTTTTCCAATATTTGGGATTAAGAATGTTCTAACTATATCAATAGATAATGCCTAACATGATCGAAAGAGAAGCCTCCCCAGATAAGGCAGGAGAATGCTAATGTGCATTATTCCCATGTTCTAAATCATTAAAAGGAAGACACTTATAAAGAGCTGCAATTATAACATGAAGAAAGTTATATTAATGACACGAAGACAAATAAAAAGAAATAATGTATTACCCAGCATGTTCTCAAAAAATTAAAGCTGACTTGAGTATCTCATAAATGAAGAGAAAAGGAGGAAAATAATATAGAAAAAAAGGTATGAGGGAGGGCAAAAAAAAAAAAAAAAAAGGTCAAAGTGAGCAGTTTGGCTAGACTCATACTAGAATGAAGCTTCCCCGTCAAAAGTGGTATAAAACTTACACAGGATCTCTAGAGGAACTCAATAAAGTAAGCTCAAACTCTAGATGATAAAAAGAACAGATGACAAGGAAGACTTTATTAAGATTTTTTAATGTTTACTGTATGTGTCTAAGTGTTCTGCCTGTGTGTATGTGTGTGTGTGTGTATGTGTATGTGTGAGTGAATTGCATCCATGCCTTGTGAATGTAAGAGCAAGAAGTAGGAATTAGAGTCCCTGAAATGTGAGGTGCGGAGAGATAGATGAGTCATCACCTGTGAATGCTGGAAATCAAACGTGAGTTCTCTAGAAGAGCAGCCAGTGCTCTTAAATACTGAGCCATACCTCACGTCCTGAGAAGAAATTATTTTGAGTTAAGAAAGCAAGATGAAAAATTAAAACCAATAAATGTTTAATTGTACTGTTTAATTGAATTATTAAAATTCAAGCTAAATTCAAGCTAAAATTCAAGGCATGGGAGTTTTTCAGATGTGAAGAAAGTGCTAAAAGTCTTTTCTTACCCTTCTCACGCCCAAAACATCATCAAGAAAAACAAATTGAACAACATAGGACTCATGTCTTTAACATTGCCAGGAAACTAAGAAATGTTACCATCAGAGGACAGAAGGATATCAAGAACTTCTTACACAGCAGTGTATAGCATGCAAAATCCCAAAATTTGTGGACAAATGTATGGAACTAGAAATGATCATACTGAGTGAGTTAACCCAAAAGCAGAAAGAGTCACATGGTATACACTCACTTATAATTGGAAACTAGTCTAAAAAGCTTGTCCCATGAAAGTCTTCACTAACCAGGAGATTGGGATAGATATGAGGACATCCTATTGGGACCCTAGGTGAGAGAAGTATGGGAGAATGGAGAAATAGAAGGATCCAGAGGGTCCTAGAAACCTATACATAGAACATTATGATGGGTGGATCTAGACCCAGGGGGGTCTGCTCAAACTACTGCACCAACCAAAAATAATACATGCAGTAAATATTGAACCCCTACTCAGATCAAGCCAACGGACAGGACATTCTCCACAGTTATGTGGAGAGTGGGGACTGACTTGGACATGAACTCTGGTGCCCCATATTTGACCACTTCCCCGTCACTGGGAGGCCTGGTGGCACTCAGAGAAAGGATAAGCAAGCTACCAAGATGAGACTTGATAGACAGCCTATGACCATATAGAGGGGAAGGAGATTCCTCTTGGTCATGGACCTAGGAGAGGGGAATAGGGTGAAAGCGAGAGGGAGGGTGGAATGGGTGGATACAAGTGAGGGGAAAACAATTGAGATTTAATCTGAATAAATCAATTAAATAATAAAATTTTTTGAAAAGGTAAAATAACTGAATGTATATAAAATTTACTACTGAAATAAAATTTTCAATGAAAAAAGCCAAAAATAAGATATGATATAACTTTCATTCAAAATTGGTACAGAATTAAATTTTCTAGGATTTTCCTAATTAGCACTTCTAAATTCAATGTGATATGTTTGGTGACCTCAGGTCTTTCAACTCTTATAACCACAGTAATCATAACTAGAATTCTATAACACATATTACCTTGTTAGTATACGAATTGAATTTGCTGTAATACACTTATAATACCACCACTTTGGTATTATAATGTATGCTAAAGTTTAACTGGGTTTATGTGTGCATACATTAGACAAATTCTAATAATGTCACATTTCTAGCAGACTTTGAATATTCAAGAACAATAATATTTAAGGAATACTGTCCTTTGATTCTGAAGTAGAAATTAGTTTTCCGAATTGTATTAGAAAATTCATTCTTCGGCTTTCACTATGAAGTAACGATGTCTCCCAAATGGGCATGAAGGCACTTTTATAGACAGAGCTGCAACTTTCCCATTGTGTGGTAGTTGAGTGACAGTTTCAGAAAGAAATAATAGCAACATGAGATAAAATTTAATAGCCTGGAAAAAACAAAATGTAATGCCATCTATCACTATGCTTTCCATTCCCTGCCATATTGTTCACCACACCCCAAATTATGAAATTTTCATAATGGTATATTAAACCACACTATACTAAATTCTTTAGACCTGTTCACTGCATCTAAAAAGCTCTCAAGTTCTGTTACTCTTTGATTATATGTAGAACAAGAAATTACTTCAGACTTCTTTCATTCTTCAAGGATAACTTTATAATGCTTTTCATTACTTGAAATTGTATTATTTGAAATTGTTTCAAAACAAGACAATATTCTTAAGATGATTTGGTAACCTTTTATATTAATCAATACTTTTTAGTTTCTTCTTCTGGTGGCCCTAAACTTTCAAATAAAAAGCCCTGTGCTCCATACCTGATATCAACCTGTACTATAAAGCAATAATAATTAAAACAGCATGGTACTGGCATAGCAACAGGCTGGTTGATCAGTGGAATCAAACCAAAGACCCAGATATGAATCCACACACATATGGTCACTTGATTTTTGACAAAGAAGCCAAATCCATTCAATGGAAAAATGATAGCATCTTCAACAAATGGTGCTGGTCTAACCAGAGATCTATGTGCAAAAAAATGCAACTGGACCCATATTTGTCACCTTGCACAAAACTCAAATCCATGTGGATTAAAGACCTCAACATAAAACCAGAGACACTAAGTCACTCAGAAGAAAAAGTGGGGAAGAGCCTGGAACCTATTAGCACAGGAGACAAGTTCCTGAACAGAACACCAACGGCCCAGGCCTTAATGTCAACCATTAATAAATGGGACCTCATGAGGCTGAGAAGCTTCTGTAAGGCAGGAGACACTGTCAGTAGAACAAAGTGACAGCCTACAGACTGGGAAAAAATCTTCACCAACCCTTCATCTAACAAAGGTCTAATATCCAAAATATATAAAGAACTCAAGAAATTAAACACCACCAAACCGAATAACCCAATTGAGAAATGGGGCTTGGAACTAAACAGAGAATTCTCAACAGAGGAATATCAAATGGCTGAGAAACACTTAAAGAAATGCTCAACCTCCTTAGTCATCAGGGAAATGCAAATCAAAACAACTCTGAGATTCCATCTTACACCCATCAGAATGGCTAAGATCAAAAATTCAAGTGACACCACATGCTGGCGAGGATGTGGGGAGAGAGGAACACTCCTTCATTGCTGGTGGGAATGCAAACTAGTACAGCCACTTTGGAAATCTATCTGGTGCTATCTCAGAAAAATGGGAATAGGGCTTCCTCAAGACCCAGCTAGTCCACTCCTTGGAACAGACCCAGAAGATGCTCCAGCACACAACAAGAAAATTTGCTCAACCATGTTCATAGCAGCCTTATTCATAATAGCCAGAACATGGAAACAGCCTAAGTGTCCCTCAGTAGAAGAGTGGATAAAGAAACTGTGGTACATATACACTATGGAATACTACTCAGCTATTAAAAACAAGGAATTCCCGAAATTTGTGGACAAATGGATTGAGCTAGAAATGATCATAATGAGTGAGTTAACCCAGAAGCAGAAAGAATCAAATGGTATATACTCACTTATATCTGCATACTAGCCCAAGGGGCATGTCCCACGAAAGCCTTCACTTACCAGGAAACTGGGACAGAGGGGAGGACATCCTATTGGGACTCTAAATGAGAGATGCATGGGAGAATAGCAAAGTAAAAGGATCCAGAGGGTCCTAGAAACCTACAAGTAGAACATTATGATAGGCAGATTTGGGCCCAGGGGTCCCGCTCAAACTAAGGCACCAGCCAAGGACAATACAGGCGGTAAACTTTAAACCCCTACCCGGATCTAGGCAATGGTCAAAACACTCTCCACACTTGAGTGGAGAGTGTGATATGACTTTCTCACGTACTCTGGTGCCTCACATTTGACCATGTCCCCTGGAGGGGGAGACCTGGTGGCACTCAGAGGAAGGACAGCAGGTTACCAAGAAGAGACTTGATACCCTATGAGCATATACAGGGGGAGGTAATCCCCCTCAGGAACAGTCATAGGGGAGGGGAATAAGGGGAAAATGGGAGGGAAGGAAGAATGGGAGGATACAAGGGATGGGATAAACATTGAGATGTAACAAGAATAAATTAATAAAAAAATTTTTTTTAAAGCCCTGTGCTCCTGTGCTTAAAAGCAAAGTTGCATCTTCAAATCATTTTAAATTGTCAAGCTCTAATATAACTGGTTTTCCCTTGCCAATTGTACCCAGTGCTTAAGACAGAATTCCCTAAAATGCTCTCTTCACTTTATGTGGCTACAGAGTGACTTGAGGTAAATTTAGCATCTTTACACACCTCTGGGGACACAAGACCTAAGATTTCACTGTTGAAAAAAGTGGACTGTGTCACTAAGCCTTTATCAGTCATTTTCAAGAACTCTTGCACTTCATAGACCATCAGACAAATAATTCCATTTTCAGTTCAGAAAAGGACTCTCTTGAGAAAAGCCATTTTGAGCAAAGCTCAAACTAAGAAATAAGATATGACTTGCTCAAGATGCACTGCTTTCACGTAGCAGAAGAGATTTTTAACTTAACTGAGGGCTAGTTCCTTTCTATATGTGTTTACTTTGATAACTGAAGACAAAAACACCCAGTGCCAGTCTATTTTATACAAGATTAGCTAATGATTTATTTATCCTTGGTGTTAGAGCCCTCCACTGGGCTTAGGTGAGAAAGAATCACCAGTTATATCCTAAAGTACATCAGATCCCCAAATCCTACAAACGAATGCCTGGCACCTTCTTTGTAAGGACTTCAACTCTTCTCATTCTGCGAAGTTTTAAACTTATAGCTGGGAAGCATATTTTTAAATCCTGTTAGAGCACTAGGATTTGAAGTAGATATTGGAGCCTAGCTCTTTGTTTTTCTCTTTGCTTTCCAATTATCCTTTAATAATGCATTTTTCTCTCTCATATGCTCCAGCCAGATTTATACTGCCTCACCACTGCAACAAAAGCAAAAGTGCAAACCTTGAGAATTGTGAGTCTAAAGATATCTGTCCTCAGGCTGGAGAGATGGCTCATCGGTTAAGAGCACTGGCTGCTCTTCCAGAGGTCCTGCGTTCAATTCCCAGCAAGCACATGGTGGCTCACAACCATCTATAATGTGATCTAATGGCCTCTTCTGGCGTGCAGGTGTACATGGCAGACACAACATTGTATACAGAATAAATAAATATTTAAAAAGATATCTGTCCTCTTTAGAATACACTTTTTGTACACATGCAGTGTCTATCACTGATGGTGAGGTATGTGATGTGGAGGCAGAAAAAAATGATACCAAATAGTTCCTCCTTATAAGTTATTACCTCAAATATTTTGTCACAGTGAAAAAAAACTAACTCAAAAATGATGAAAATAAGGAGTTAGAGCCAGTAATGTCAGTGTGTGCCTGTACTTGCAGCACTCCAGGGATAGACACAGGTTGTCTCAATTTTGAGCACAGCCTCATTCATCTATATCAGAAGTTCATTCCAGGCAGGGATACATAGAGAGATTCTGTCTCAAAAGATCGCCACATAGAAAATGCAGGTATTATACTATATTGGTAAAGTGTAAGGCAGGAGAAGCACTATACTGGTTGAATTAACTAGTGTTCTTCTATAACTGGAATCCTACAGCCTATGGTTCTGCTGATTAATAATGCAATCTGCCAGAATCTTTATATTTTAATATTTTTCATAATTAAAAATACATTTTTCAGTTTCCTAATTTGTCTTCTTTTCCAATCTATATATCTAGCATGCATTAATTTTATGTCCACAAACTTTGGAATCTGAGACAAGTCTCGTAGGGTAGCAAAGCAAAGTTTCTCAATAGCAAGGTCTGCACTTTGCGTATACTGAGTCCATACATCATGTCTGTTGTGACAGCATCACACGACATGTAGCTGGGATGCACTAACCATTTGAATGTGTAGATGTGTTGTTATTATACCTACTTAAAGGTTCTTTGTTGGTTTTACAGGATATTCTCACCAATTCTTCGCTTCCTCCTCTGTGGATGTTGGTAATAAGATTGTACCCCTGGCTCTTTCCTCAATCTCCTATATTACAGCTTTTCAAAGCATCTCCTGGGAGGCCACCTGAATGCCTTCAGTTATCAAGTTTGTTCTCTGAATACTAAAGACATTCAATAGAAGTTGTTTGAAGTCACCATCCAGTTCTAACATTCCAAGATCTGAAACATCTAACACTAATAACATTTTATAGAGTAGAGAAGACTAAGACCTGTGGTGAAGTTCTCAGAGCTACTAATTTGAATCAAGTCATCTTAAAGGGTCTGAAGTACACTGTACTTACTTATGCTCCAAGTAACTAATGAAGCATTTGTGGTGTCCTTACGGTACAATGACCGGATAGTGCAGGTGCTTATCCTCCTAACATTTCCCCAGTGAGGCCCTTCCTATGCCTGTGAGAATGTTTCTGGATGAAATGCATGCAAAGCTAATCTTAATTTTATGTGTTTTCTTCCCTATACTGAGGCCTGTACATCACGCTGTTTGGAGGGAAGACAGATAACCACCACAACACTTCAGTCAGCTATTCTAGAGTGATTTTACTCATTCTCACCCAGACAAAACCTCCTATTATTGGAATGCTGTGTTCCAACACACCAGGAAAGAACTTCAAAACCAGTCCAACCTTTCACTTACCTACCAGCCATTCTACCCAACAATGGTAGCCATGACACATCCCAACTGGGATTCCAGGTCTGGATCTGAGAGCCAATCCCCTCATCCATTCACCAATCAGCAACTTGCTTCACTGCTCAAAGACAGCATGCCATAGTGTGTGACCAATCCCAGAAAACACCACACAGCCAATCAGCCTATCTTCCCATGAAGTACCCCACCTTTCAGACTACTTTGAGATCATCCCATTTCCTGAGAATTTCATGCCAGGTAGAAACCACAAAACCAATCTATCACCCTGACCTGCTAAAGTTTCCTGGAACTGCATGACACCCTGCAACCATGACTTTAGATATGAAACCCAGTTTAGCCTTTACCCTAACCACATTTGCCTGAGGATGGCAAAATATTGTATTCTCCACTCCCATGGAACACAACTGACTCTCATTGTGGCCACAGTCCCTGCTACCCAAACAGTGCCTGTAGCAAGCTTTCCCCAAACCCCTATGTTTGGCAGTGATAACCTTCTAAACTACAAAAGATTTAGTCTTGGACTCAAAGGTTATATCTATCACTAGTTAAGCAGGGACCACTTCTGATACTCAACTACAAATCAACAGAGAGCTCCAAAATTGAATTCTAAGCATAATTTAGCTTGACAAATTGGGTTAATAGCAAAGATCTGAACACCTACCCAACAGAGGTGATACCAGATATCTATCACCCAAACACCACCAGTAACCTAAATCCAGATCATAGGACACATTCCCCTAAAAGTAAACAACATAAATAACTATGAAAATACATCTCCTTCAGAAATTAGTACCTTTATTGTAAAGTTTCTCAATAAAAGCCACTTATATAATATAAAAATACAGTGATTTCCTAATAGCATTATAAATATTTTAAAGGAACTAAAATAGGATATAAATAAATGATAAATTGATCACTTTGGAAACACAAACAGTTGAATGAAATGAAAACATATGTACAACATCTATGAAAGAAAACAAAAAATAAATAAAACTAGAAACAAAAACTTCAGAAAGTCAAATAGAAATCTCAGAGAAAAGACAAAATAATCGATTGGATCAAATACACATTGGTACAGGAGGCAACTTCCTGAACAGAACACCAATAGCACAGGCGCTAAGATCAACAGTTAATAAATGGGACCTCTTGAAACTGAAAAGCTTCTGTAAGGCAAAGTATACCATTAATAGGACAAAGCAGTGACCTACAGAAGGGGAAAAAATCTTACCAATCCTACATCTGACAGAGGGCTAATATCCAAAATATATAAAGATTAACAAGCATTAAACACTATCAAACAAAATAACCAAGTTTAAAAATGGGGTACAGAGTTAAACAGAGCATTCTCAAAAGAAGAGTCTCTGATGGCCAAGAAGTATCTGAAGAAATGTTGAATTTTCTTAGTCATCAGGAAACTGCAAATCAAAAATGGCTCTGTGATTCCATCTTACACCTATCAGAATGACTAAGATCAAAAACTCAAGTGACAGCATGTGCTGATGAGGATTTGGAGCAAGCGGAGCACTCCAGGGGAGTACCCCTGGCAGGAGTACAAACTAGTACAACTACTTTGGAAATCAATCTGAAGCTTCCTTACAAAACCTGGAGTAGTTCAACCTCAGGGCTGAGCTATACCACTACTGCACGTATACGCAAAAGATACTCCACCACACAACAAGCTGTTGTGTGTTGAAAAACCCACAAATGTCAAATTAGGTTATTTCACCCAGAAAAACTATCAGTTTTAGCCAAAAGAGAAATAATATATTCCATGTTAAAAATACATCCAAGCAATGTATGACAATAAAATTCGACTCCACAGAGGCTACTAGAAGGAATACTTTGATCTAAAGAGAAGGTTGAACACTCGCAGGGCACAAGCAGACATAAAGAATTCTTCAGCAATTAATCAAAAGAGATGCCTGAAAAACAACACAGTATCAAAATACTATTGTAGCATGCAACTGTGAGGGATAATATTGATTGTCAACTTGACTACATCTAAAACCAACTAAAACCCCAGCATCTAAGCTAAGGAGTTTTTCTTAATTGGATAATTTAAGGTGGAAATAGCCACCCTAAATCTGGATCATTTGAGTCTTAGATCTTGAAGGAGGACCTATAACTACCACTTAACTAAAAGTGGGATATCCACTAACTACATTATATATATGTATGTATATATATATATATATATATATATATATATATATTTGTTTCTATATCCAAAGTTGAACATAGGTCTTATTCCTCACCAAAGAAACGTCTCTTTCCAACAAATAAAGACCATTCCAGAAAATCACAACCAATAAAAATACAGAGTTGTGGAGCCCAGTCCCATATGAAAACTATAAGACAACTCCTGCACCCAAGGCTCAGGAATCACTCTACAAGAGAGGGGCATGGGAAGATTTTTTTAAGAGTCAAAGGAAATGGAAGTTTGCTGTAAGACTATGTCTCCTAAAAATGCCAGAGAAGCTCTAGCCACAAAGCCTCACCAACATAGCTGGCTAAACATTACCTGAACAAGGATAGACAAGGTAAGAAAGAAAGCTCACAACACCTCAGCCCTTAACAGAGAACTATATACAGCTGAGAAATGCTGGGAGTAGGAGAAATTATCTTCCCCAAGAAAGAGTGTATCAGTTAGTTATATAGTTACCAGTAACATTATACAAACTGAGCACACTTTACTTCTGTATTTAGGAATTAATGTTTATCACAGCATTTAAATAAAAAGAGGCCATGAATATGAATGAGAGCAAAAGGGTACATGGGACATGTGGTAGGGAAATAGAAATATGTGTGTGTGTGTGTGTGTGTGTTATGTATACATATATATATGTATATGGTGTTCAATAAAAATGATACAAATGTGCGTGAGGAGTGTAGATGTGGAATAAATCTTAGAGTTGTTGGGGTGGAGTAAAAATACACTCTATGAAATTCCCAAAGAATTAGTAAAAATATACTTTCTTTTGAAAAAAAAAACCCTATTGCATAAGCTTAGCTTTCAGGCTTTAGAATATTACTATAGGCACAATTCCTCTAAAATGCATTCACAAAACTCATGAATCTCTTATTTTCGCAACTACATATAGGTTTTTGTTAATGAGAATTTCTGACAACTCCTTAGTAACTGTAAATTAAACATACAAAGCTTTAATAATTTAAACTCTTTTCTTAATACCCAGATTGAGCTAAATCAATCTTTCCCCCAAATTAAATAAATGCATTTTCCTTAAGTCTACACTAGTGAGAAAAAACAAAATGACCTGTTTCTCAGTCATCATCTCTCTGGCTATGAGGAAAGCTGCAGAGATTTTTGACAGTTTCAGTCACCTCCTGAGGTAAGCATGTAAAAAGTTATCTTAATCAGGTGTCATTTGGAGTACGTGAGAAATCTCCTCTTCACTGCACAGTAAGCAGGGGAAGTCATCTGAGTACCAGGCCTTTGCACAGGTCTCCTTTAGCATCTTTACCTAATAAGCCACCAAATCCAGTACAAAAAATAACCTATGTGGAATCCTTATCTTTACATGTAAACACTGGGCGGCCATGTTGACTGCCAATAAATATACACTTCAGAAAGACCAGCATGCTGTGTCTTTCCATAGCATGCATCTAAAAAGATAAAGTTTCTGCCCCTCTACCAACACTGATTGATAAATTTTGCAAAGTATATTGATAACATGTAAGTATAAACTTTAAATTATTAATAATTGTCATGGGCTATAGATTATTAATAATTGTCATGGGCTAAAATAAAATGTGAAATAAGGACTAAAAACCTACAGTAAGGCCAAGTTTTCTGAAAATATTACAAAATTAAGTAAAAAGAAATACAGTATCAATAATTCAACACCAGCAAATTAAATGCACAACCTCTGCCAGCAAGAAAAATTATAGCTGGCTTCTGGCTCTAAGGGTTTTAGGAAAGTGATTTGATTTTTTGATGGTATAGGGCAAAAGGAACATGCCTGTCTCATGGGTTTTTGTCACTGTGCCCTGGATATAAAGAGCAGGTAGGGAAAATGGTGAATTTAAGAGACATGGGAAAGTCACTTTATCTCTCCAGAGAGCATTAGCTTTATTAAAAGTCAGACAGAATGGTAAAGGTGTTAGAAACTTCTAACTTTCTAACAAGACACAGAATTATCATAAATAACATTATTGTTTTGAGACCTTTATATAAATAAAATCCACATATCATATATGATAAATGTGGTGCTGATCTACTACATGATAAAGTATATAGTGTTTATCTACATACATGATATAATGTGTGGTGTTGATTTACATATGTGATGCCACGTGTGGTGCTGATCTACTTACATTATATAGTATGTGCTATTGATCTACACGTGATAGAACATGTGGTGTTGATCTGCACACCTAACAGTATATGTGGCATTGATCTACTTATATGATAGACAATGTGATTTTGATCTACAAACATGATAGAACATGTGGAACTGATCAACATGTGTGATTGAACATGTGGTGTTGACCTACATACATGACAGAATATGTGGTTTTTATCTACACATACGGTAGAATATGTGGTGTTGATATTTATGAGCTTTGATTACTTCAAATACTTTTCTGTTTCCATCCATTTTCTTTGAAAAGTTCATTTTCTTTATGACCAAATAATGTCCAATTTTACATTTTTGTTATTAATTCGCCAGTTAATTGACATGTAGACTTATTTCATTTCCATGACACTATGAATGAGGAACAATAATGGTGGATGTGCAACGATATAGAGTCTTTTGAGTACATATTGTCATGTGAAATGTCTATCTATATAACGTATTAGATTTATTTTATTTCTATATTACATCCAATAATTTATATATTCATAAATTTATCTTTTCATGTAAATATCTTGTATTTATATATAAATGCACACATACAAATTTTTATGTCTTTATGATTATATAGTAAATAAATTATATATAGTATAATACATACGTTAATGTAATAAATAAATAAAATCTACAAATTTATTTAGATAAATGTATATAGATTTATATAAACATGATAAATTTATGTATAAATTTATTTCTATATAAATAAAGGAGCTAAAGAGATGGATCAGTGGTTAAGAGCACGGGCTGCTTTTCCAGACAACTCAGGTTCCTGCACTCACAGAGCAGTTCACAAACATCTGCAATTACTAATTTTAGGAAATCGGATGCCCTCTTCTAACCTCCATGGGCACCAGGCTCACCAGTGGTACACAGGCATACATTCAAACAAAACACTCATAAAACATGAAATAAATAATAAGCTTTAAGAATTTTTAAAAATGTTGTGTATGTATGTCATATTTTTATTTCATTCATGTGTATGTGTGTACTTGCATTCTTATGTGTTGAATATAGCATGTTTTTAATTTCATATCATCCAATGTGCTTGCCAGTTCATCCTCTGCTTACCACCTGATAATGTTCTGGGAAACAACTTCATTCTTTTATATACTTTAGAATCTATCAAATATTATAGCACGTTAGGCACTTCTTACAGTTTAGTTAGATAGGCCAAAATGAGAGAAATAATTAACAAAGGTGCAATTACAAGTTGTCTTTTCTAAACTTTTACTTAATAGCAGTCTTTCTTAAAGATAATGGGTTTCGTCCTATTTGTCAGAACAATTCCACATATATGGGGTCCAATGCTCAGTTAGTGAACAAAAACATCTTTGACACTCATTCTTTATCCTGTCACTGTCATCTTCTGTGGAGAACCAACGTTACTGCTAGTGGCTGAGTGTGAGTGTACACACATGCATGTATGCTACATGTATGTCAAAGACATTACTTTGACAAAGTCAAAATTTATCACATATATTCTTTTTAAAAAATATCAAAACCTTTGTCCCTACTCAGGGAAATTCTGGAAAAATAATCTTCCTCCTGGAGGAAACAAAAAAAAGGTAAACAACAGGCAATTTTATAATATGTTAGCCATTAATTACTAGGTATTAAGAATGGGAGATTCTGGTTATCTGAGTGTAAAATATTGCGTTGATAAGTTTGCTATTGCTTGCACATTTAAAATGTATTATATTTGACATACTGTATAAAAGGGAATATTTCATTGAAGTTGGTTTTGCCTTAATTTTACTTAATTCAATGTTTTTCAGTGTTGCTACCAGAAGCTTTCTAAATATGGACAAGGCTACATTCTATTTCTACAGATAGTGCATACCTAAGCAGGAGAGGAAAAGCACAGGCTATTACTAAATATCTGTCTTTGGTTTAAAAAAAAAAAAAACCTTTTGTATTTATGACAATGAGATACCCTTAATTCAAAGAAGACTCACTTTACCTTGGCAGGAGAACTTGGCCAAACTCTATTCATTCTAAATGGTGTTATTTGCTTTGAAGGTAATGTATGTATTTGAGCCCTAGCACAAGTATCCTTTCTGTTCATATTGTATCCATGAAATAAAAATATAGTAGTGAATATAAAAAAATATTTGAAGCAATTGCTTGTTTTAACTTATGATAGGATGTATATATAGTTACTTTACCCTTATATCTTTTTAATAATAGGGAAAAAGGCCCCCAAATTGAGGCCAGTTCTAAGCTCCAAACCTCTATCAGGCAGATGGAGAGCCATTGGAAGCTGAAATAAGAGAGAGATTTAATACCTGGACAATTCCTGTAGAATGTGCTATTGTATGGTGGAGCTTTTTCTGTTCTTTGTAAAACTTTCCATGTAAAATTTGTCTTGCCTACAAGAAGTATATGGATTAAGATGGAGCAGAGATTGAAAGAATAGTAAATCAATGCCTGGCCCACCTTGAGACCCAGCCCATGGCAGAAAGCCAACCCCTGTCACTATCAATTATATTCTCCTATGCTTATAGAAAGGAGCCTAGTGTAACTATCCTGTTACTCTGACCTACAGAATAAACTAACCTGGGCCCTTGCACAAAGAGCAAGTGTGGGCTAGACCTAGACTCCGTACCCATAAGTAGTATGTGTGTAACTTGATCAAAATATGGGTACACCAACAATGGGAGTAGGGGCTGTCTCTGACTCTGTTGTCTGCCTCTATTTCCCTTTTCCTTAGCTGGACTGCCTTGTCAGGCCTCAATGGGAGAATGTGAGCTTAGTCACACTGCGAATTCAGGTGCCAGGGTGGGTTGGTACCCCTTGGGAGCCTCCCCTTCTCTGTAAAGGAGAGTAGAGAAGAGGGGAGGGGTGGATAATGCCAAAGACAGGGAGAAGAGGGCAGAGGTGGCTGCCCTCAGACTATAAAGTGATTAAATAAATAAAAACTTTAAAAAAGAGAATCACAATCTTCAGAGCCTGCCTGTCTTTGTAAGTATTGATATTTTCAAATGTTTCCAAGTGAACTTTCTAGAAATCCCCTACTTTTCAACATTGTTTAAACATATTCAACCTTAACTCCAATTTCTCAGTGACCCTTTGGAGTTGTTGAGCCCATGTGACCCTCTGGCTTAACCACACTTGGCAGCATTGACACTGTAGGCCTCGGGGGGCAGGGGGACGGGCGGGTAGGACATGAAGGATACCAGTAATCAGGAGATCAAACAATCCTCTCATGTTGGAGCTTTGAAGACTAGGATGCTTAATACTTGGTCAACTTGACAGTATCTAGCATTATCTAAGAGATAAATCTCTGAGAACATCTGTGAGAAAGATTTTAGATCACTTTAATTGAGTGACAGGTAACATCATTACATTGGCTCAATTTTCTTTTCTTTCTTTTTTTTTTATTTTAATGTTTTTTAGTGAGAAATAAAATCATCCCGTGCAAACTCCCATTCCTCCCTCCCTCCTGCTTTCACCCCATTCCCCTTCCCTATCACTGTGACTGATGGGGACCTCCTCCCCTTGAATATGATGCTAGGGTATCAAGTTTCTTCTTGGTAGTCTGCTATACTTCCTCCAAGTGCCATCGGGCCTCCCCATCAAGGGGACATGGCCAAATAAGGGGCACCAGAGTTCAGGTGAAAGTCAGTCCCCAGTCTCCATTTAACTGTGGAGAATATTCTGTCCCTTGGCTAGGTCTGGGTGGGGGTTTGATGATGACTGCACATATTATCCTTGGTTGGTGCCATAGACTGAGCAGAACCCCTGGGCCCAGAACTGCCCATCATAGTGTTCTTCTTGTAGGTTTCTAGGACCCTCTGGATCCATCTTTTTCCCTATCTCCTATATTTCTCCCACCTTAGGATGTCCTCACCACTATCCCATTTTCCTGGTAAGTGAAGACTTTCATGAGATGTACTCCTTGGCCTAGTGTCCAGATATAAGTGAGTATATACTATTTGAGTCTCTCTGCTTCTGGGTTAGCTCACTCATTATGATCATTTCTAGTTCAATCCATTTCTCCACCAATTTTGGAAATTCCTTGTTTTTAATAGCTGAGTAGTATTCCATAGTGTAAATGTACCACAGTTTCTTTATCAGACTGAATAAAAAGGAGAAAGTGAGCTGGCTTCCAGCTTCCATCCCTGTGCTTCTATGCTGTAGAAGCAATCTGATTGGCTACATGCTTCTGTGGTCACACTAGAGTCAGATTTTGCTTCACGATGGACTGAACCCTTAAACTGCACATCAAAATAAGCACTGAAGTTGAATTTGTTAGGTGTTTGTCAAAACAGGAAAAGAATGCAGAAGATTATATGCACCCACATCTTGAGAAGCTATTCAAAACACAATATTGGGTTGAGGATGCTTGCTCTAGAAATATACTTTGAGAAACTGCATTGGAAGTTTTATGTTTATTTTGATTGAATATAGACATTGTACATATTTATAGGAAATTACCTATGCTTTTGATACATAAATATGACATAAAGTGATCAAATAGGTTTAACTAGTATTTCTATCTCCTTAAGTGTTTATCATTGATTTGGTTAGGAATCCTTGAATTCTTTCTTCATTAATTCTTTTTTTTTTTTAATTTTACATCCCAATCACAGCTACTCTGCCTCCTCTCCTCACAGTCTCCTCCTCACATCCCTCATCCCCATTTGCCCCTGCCCTTGTCAGAGAAGTAAAAGCATCCTATGGGTACTAACTCATCCTGGCACATCAAGTCACAGCCGATTTAGGGCCATCCTCACCCACTGAGGCCAGAAAAAGCAGCCCAAATAGGGGAAAGGGATATAAAAGCAGTCTTCAGGGTCAGAGAACCCCTGCTCCAGTTGCTAGGGAACCCACATGAAGACCAAGCTGCACATCAGCCATATATGTGCAGTGAGCCTAGGTCCAGCTCATACATGCTCTGTTTTTGGCAGTTCAGTCTCTATGGGCCCCCATGGCCAGGTTAGTTGACTCTGTAGGTCTTCTTGTGGTGTATTTGATCCCACCAGCTCCCTCAATCCATTCCCTCAATCTTTCATAAGACTCGCCAAGCTCTGTTTAATGTTTGGAAGTGGGTCTCTGCATCCATCAGCTGCTGGGTGAAGCCAGTCAGAGGACACTTATGCTAGGCTCCTGTCGGACACCATATTAGAATATCATTAATAGTGTCAGAGGTTGGCTCTCTCTAAACGGATGAGTCTCAAGTTGAGCCAGACTTTGGTTGGTCATTTCCTCAATCTCTGCTCCATCTTTATCCCTATACACCGTGTAGGCAGAAAATATTTGAGGCAAAAGGTTTTGTGGGTGAATTGGTGCCCTTATCACTCCACTGGAAGTCACTTCTGGCTAGAGAAGGTGGCCACTCCCATGCTCATGAATAAGTAAGATTAACATAGTAAAAAATTGTCATATTACAAAAAGCAATATACAGATTCAATGCAATATCCATTGGACTCAACATCCCCTTCTGCTTGGAGTCTTAGGTAGGGTCATCTCCATAGACTCCAGGACCCTGCCATGTTCCAGGTCTCATACTCCTCCCAGAGATGCCCTCCCACCAATTTCAGTTTTCTCTATCATCCCTCTCTCCCCAACTACACTACACCTGATTCACCCCCTTGTTTCCCATCCCCACCCCCTCTCTCACCCAGTTTCTTCCATCTATCCAACTTTGATGTCTATTTTATTTCCCCGTCTGTTTGAGATTTAGAGCTCTCCTTGTTACTTCGCTTCATCAGATCTCTGGATTGTAGCCTTGTTATCCTGTGCTTTATGGATAATATCCTCTTATAAGTGAGTGCATGTCATGCATGTCTTTCTGGGTCTCGATTACCTCATCCATGGTGATATTTTCTAGTTCTATGCACTTGCCTGCAAATTGCATGATGTCATTATTTTTAACAGCTGAAGGCCATGCCATTGTGTCAGTGTGCCACGTTCTTTTTATCCATTCTTCAGTTGAGTGATATCTAGATTGTTTTCAGTTGGAGGCTATTACAAATAAAGATGCTATGAATATAGTTGAATAAGTTTCCTTTTGGTATGGTTAAGCATTTTTCAGTATATGCCCAGGAGTGGGATAGCTGGGGCTTGACGTAGAACTATTCCCAGTTTTCTAAGAAAGCTCCAAATTGATTTTCAAAGTCGTCGTACAAGTTTGTATGCCCACCTGTAATAGAGGAGTTTTCCCCTTGTTCCATATCCTCACCAGTATGTCACTTAAGTTTTTTGACCTTGGCCATTCTGATGGGTGTAAGATAGAATTCCAGAGTCATTTTGATTTGTATTTCCCTGATGACTAAGGATGTTTAACATTTTTATGGGCTTCTTGGCCATTAGAAATTCCCTGGTTGATAATTCTCTATTGAGCTCTGAACCCCATTTTTAAATTTGGTTGGTTATTGTTTAATTCCTTGATTTCTTTATATATTTTAGATATTAGACCTCTGTCAGATGGAGGGTTGGTGAAGATCTTTTTCCATTATGTAGGTTGCTATTTTGTCCTATTGATGTTGCCCTTTACCTTACAGAAGCTTTTCAATTTTATGAGGCTCCATTTATTAATTATTAAAAGAAGACATCAAAGAATAGCTATTCACAGATGATCTGATAATATTCATAAGTGATCCCAAAAGTTCTACCAGGAAATTTCTATAGCTTATAAACATCTTCAACAAAGTGGCTGGATGGAATATTTACAGAAAAAAAATCAGTAGACCTCATTTATACAAATGATAATTGAGATAAGAAAGAAATTAAGGAAACAACACCCTTCACAACATCAATATCAGATATCTCTATGTAACTCTAACAAGGAAAGGGAAATGCCTGTATGACAAAAATTTCAAGTCTCTGAAATTTAAGATAACAGAAGATGAAAGGATCTCCCATTCTCATGGATCAGGAGGATCAACATAGGAAAAATGGCCATCTTAACAAAAGCTATCTACAGACTTAATGAAATTTTCATTAAAATGCCAACACAATTCTTTACAGACCTTAAAAGAACAATTTGCATGCTCATATGGAAAAAACAAAAAAACAAACTGAATAGCTAAAAATCAATTGTCTACAATAAAAGAGCTTCTGGAGGTATCACCATCCCTGATTTCAAGCCTGTTCTATGGAGCAATAGTAATAAAAACTGTATGATATTGACATAAAAACAGACAAGTTGATCAGTAGAATCGAATCAAACATGCAGAAGGAAACTCATACACTTACAGACACTTGATTTTTGACAAAGAAGCCAAAACCATACAATAACAAAAAAAGAGAAAGCAACTTCAACAAATGGTGCTGATCTAACTGGATGTCCGCATGCAAAAGAATGCAAATAGATATATATTGACCAACCTGCACAAAACTCAAGTCCAAGTGAATCAGAGACCTCAACATAAAACTAGAAAAATTAAGCCTAACAGAAGAAAACATGCAAAATAGCTTTGTATTAATTTGTAAAAGAGACAACTTCTTAAACAGAACACCAACAGCTCAGACACTAAGATTAACTTTTAATAATGGGATCTTTTAAATCAGTTTAATTGTTTTGAATATATATAATACCCTACTCGGCCACAGAACACTAGAATTTCTTTCTTCTAGCTGTTACTTTCTGTTACTATCTGGCTTTTATATTCTTCTTCCCCAATGTAGGCATATTTTTAAATCAATTTTTATTTTGGTTTCTTATATCTGTTTCTCCCTTCTCCACCGCAATCCCTTCCAACATCTCGAAACCAGGTAGGAGAGAAAGAATGTTAGTGCAAAGAAAAGGCACATTTCTCTTTGTCTACTTCCTGTTGTTTAGGGTTGTCATGTTCTTTGGGGCAATCAACTTGCCTTCATCAGGATATTTAGCCAACAACAACAAATGTAGCAGCAGTCTTCTCTTCCTCCTAGGACTGTCTCCTCCAAGTGTTCTGCTTGTAGCCCTCCCTCTCCTTCTCTCAGCCCTCATATTTATATCCTCTCAGAGTCCACCCAAGATATTTTCCAGCTGCCAAAGACTATGCCTCCACATGATGCAATTTCCTATTGACAAAGATCATGTGGCCTTTCACAAGTCTGTTATCAGCTGTGGACAACCTGGAGCAGCTCCCATATCCCACACCTGGGATTAAAACAAAAACATGTTTACGTAAGATAACTAAGGTTTTAAAGAAACAAGACTTCTACAACACCCAACCCTTCCTAGTCTTTAGGAGTTACACGTCTATTCTATTCATACCTGACTCAATTTTCTTAGCTTTTATGAATGGACAAGAAAATTAAATGTTTTCCTCTATATGCAAGTTGTGTGTTGTTGTTTAAATAAATGAGCAGAACACTTTTTTCTTCCTATGTTTAAAATGTCAGTTACTAGTTAACCTTCCTGACTATTTCCTTACCAAGCAAAGTCAACACTGGGTGTTTTATTTAATTGCATGTGAATGCATCTAGGTAGGTTCTACATGAATGCATACATACCTGCATGTCTACAAAAAGGTTCAGAAATTGAATGTGATTTTCTTAATTTTTATCTCTGTGATATTTTTTATCTTCTAAGTTTTCTATAATTAATATGCATTGCTCTTGCAATGCAAGAAAAGGGAGAAAAAGAAAAAGAAAAGGAGAGAAAACTAATGAGAGAGATATGACAACAAAAGGAAGGAGAGGAGACATAGGATGAGAAAAGAAGAGAGAAATGTTACAACACATATGCTCTGCTTTAAGGCACAATGTCATCCATGTCATAAAAGTCCTTCTGTAGCAAAGCTTTGGCAAAGAAAATACCTAGGAAAAGTTTTTAATGCGCTTAGATAATCATGATTTTTCTCTCTTAAATCTAAAGTCATTTTTCTCTAGAAGAAATGATCAGTATGGCATGTAGCAATGCGTTTTATTTTGGAGTTTTTGCTTGTCTTTTATCTTTTGTTTTCTTCAATACAAAATATTTTCTAATTCCCTTGATATTGCTAAATTTATGGTGCCTCTGGTAGCCAGTTTTGGCATTAATTTTAATGCTGTGTCTCCAAGGCAACCTTCAGGTGCTTGAAAGCAATAATTTAAGGATAGCAAAAATTAATAACAGGTCCTTGAATCTTTTGTTCCTGATAAGAAGACACAATGGTTCTATAGCTACTGACAGTGAGAATTTTCCAGACTAACACTGACTACGTGATCAACAGTGCTGGGAGAGAACAGAATACTTTCAAATTCAACTTGCACATCTCAAGCTTTTCAACATGCACTTAAAAATGAGAGTCCTCGTCACATCCAGGACTGTCTGCTCCAAGTGTTGCAGTTTTGTGAAAGGCAGATTGTCACCCTGATTACAGCCAGTGACAGCCCCAAGCCACGTCCAGCCCTATAAACTGAGAACTGACTTAAGTTAACAGATGACCTTTTGCCTCTTTCCCTTAGAGGTTGTGACCATTTTCAATTTTAAAATGGATGAAGTCAAACAGAACAGGCTTGCCTGTTCAGTGGAGCAGAAACAGGACCAGGGAGCAAGCATCTGTCAAAAAGAAGCTGTTCTGTCCAAAATAATCTGTCAAGTTTTCAAATCTTCTGACACTTTTCATGACCAGTGCATACAAAATGTCTGTGATGGAAGTAGACAACACTGAGTGGGCTCCATCATGTCTGATATTTACCACTTTAAAAAGGAATGGTCCATGTGATCCTTTCAAATCAATAAATTACAGTAAGTCATTATTTTTCTAATAGTTGACACACTAAATTTTATTCTAAAATTGAGGAGTTATAATTATATGTCTTAAAATTACCTTAAAATAGAGACTTGAATAGTAAATAAATTATAACTAATTAAAACAATGGAAACTTTAAAATTTTGCTAGTACTTTGAGAATTGTATAGTGTACTTTGATAGTCTCAAATTCCTCCCCGACCTCCTCCCAAACCGTCCACTTCTCCTTCCCTACCCACCTAAATTTATGTTCTCTTTTGTTATTATTGTGGGAAAAAAAAACCATCAAGACCGTTCTGTGCTGCCCATCTACTCTTGGGTGTGGGGATCTTCTGTAGCTTGGTCAAACGATGGGGACCACATCCCTGAAGATAACCCACTTTCCCTCTTCCACTAGCTATCCATTACCAATATATCCTCAGCTAGGGACGGTACATCCTGACCCCTCACTCTTCATGTGGAATTTTGTGTGACTTGAGTGTGTGCAGGCCTTGCAGAGGAAGTCATGGGTGCTGTGAGTTCACCTGTTTAAATTCCCTGTTGTGTCTAGAACAGCTTCTTTGTAATCACTCACCACCTTTGGCTCTTAAAAATCTTTCTGCAGCATCTGAAAAAAAAAAATGATTCCTGAGCTTTGGGAATTGAGGGCATAAAAAAGATGCCCTACTTAGAGCTAAGCATTTCATGGTCTCTTATTCTCTGTACCTTGGCAACTTTGTGGTCTCTGTGTCAACTGAAACCTACTGGGGGGGGGGAAGCTTCTCTGATAATAGTTTGATAAATGCATTAATATATAGACATAATGATAGATAACAGTGGATAATAGCAGCAAATTCTCCCCTAGGGCCTATGACCTGTATAGTCACAGGTTTTTTGCCCAATGATTGTGCCTTGTACAACTATTATCTTGTGGGACTCCTATGATGTTTGTGCCAATATTGAACCACATGTGTTGCCAAAATAGTTACTACTATTGTAGCTTTCAGGATTCACTACTGGGTAAGATGGATGACTGCTTTGCTCCTCCAGTAGCATGTAATAGCACCTGCCTAGCACTAAGAAAACTAGGCATTTGGGATAAATCTTAAGGGTCAATATCCACTTGATTTCTCCATGTTCTGTGACTCAAGTATGTGGCATTCTCAACAACAGGGCCTTAGAGTAAAGTTCTGGATAGGATCCAAGAACTATGACTATAGCCTGTGATATTTTAGTGTGTGGTTTTGTTTGATTGTTTTGACCAACAACTCAAAAAGAAGTAAACCATTTCTGTCACCAGGATTTTACTGTGATAACATATGGTGTGTAGTAGGGGGGCATTGGTGACCCTTCATAGGAAAACATTTTAAAAAATACATAATTGGGCTCACCAATATGGCTCAGTGGGTAAAGGCATTTGTCACATAAGCCTGATAACTTAAGTTCAGTACCTAAACCCCTTCTCCCAAAGCTGGAAGAACATAACCAGCTCACATGATTGTCATCTGACCTACACACAAGGGCCACAGAATATGAAAGTCTGTATTCACACTATATGTACACAATGATAATGAATAAAATAAAATTTTAAAACAAAAATACTTAAAATGCTTTAGCTCTCAATAGTTATAATTTTAAACATAATGACATTACTGAGAATTATTTACCAAATTATAACCTATTAAAACAGTGCAGTATTATAAAGTAATTTGAATTCATATTTTAGATGATTATGTAACAAATCACAGGCTTAGGGATTTGTTAGTGGCAAAGCATTTATCTAGCATATAAAATAAGGTTTTAAGCCCATGTACAATAAAACAGAGGAAAAATTATAGCTGTTACATGAGAAATTTTTCAAATCAGTAAGTATATATCAAATATATAAAATAGTTTGAAGAAACTTTATAGATTTAATAACATGTATATTTAAATATACATATAAGAACAGTGAGAAGAAAACACAGTTGAGTGGAGAGTGGGGTCTGACTTTCACACAAACTCTGGTGCCTTATATTTGACCACATCCCCTGGATGGGGAGACCTGGTGGCCCTCAGAGGAAGGACAGCAGGCTACCAAGAAGAGACTTGATACCCTATGAGCATATACAGGGGGAAGAATGGGAGGACACAAGGGATGGAAGCTATTGAGATGTAATATGAATAAATTAAGTTAAAAAAAATAAAATAAAAAATCCTCATATAAACATACATGCAAGCAAACCACCAATGCAAAATGAAAATAAATACATCATTTTTTAAAGTGTTAAATATGTAAATAGTGAGTGTTCCAATAGTGGAATTGCTATGGTTTTATTTTTAAGTGTGTGTGTGTGTGTGTGTGTGTGTGTGTGTGTAATTTTTCCTTTCTTTCATCATTTACTTATTTATTTATTTATTTAATCACGTTACAGCCTGATTCCATGTTCCTGCCTCCTCTCCTCCCAGTCCCACCCTCACATTCCTCCCCCCCCATTTTCCCTTCTACTTCTTCTCAGAGAAGGGGCAGCCCCCAAGGGGTACCAACCCACCCATGCACCTCAAGTCACAGCAGTACTAAGCACACCATCTCTCACTGACCTAACAAGGGAGCCCAGGTAGGAGAAAGGGATCCAAAGGCAGGCAACAGAGTCAGAGACAGATCCTACTCACATTGTTAGGATAACCAAGCTGCACATCTGCTACATATGTGTAAGGGGACTAGGTCCAGCCCATGTTTGGTTGGTGGGTCAGTCTCTGTGAACCCCCCATGGACCCAGATTAATTTCCTCTTTCAACTCCTTCAGTTCCCTCAATTCTTCCTCTACCTTTCACAAAAGTCACTGAGGTTGGCCTATTGTTTGGCTGTGGGTCTCTGCATCTGTTTCCATCAGCTGCTGGATGAAGCCTCTCAGAAGACTGTTACTGAGACTCCTGTCTGCAAGCATAGCAGAGTATCAGTCATCCTCAGTTTTCTTGAGTTTCTATAGGACCTCAAAGTTCATAAAGGAAAATAAGAGGTCCCTAATTCCTCCTCTATTTCCTCCACAGGTGGGAGCTCAAACCCATTTCATCCGATATGCAGCAAGATGTTCAGTTAATACTCCTTTAGGCATCTGAGCTGCTCTCAGGAGCAGAGTTCTTCTCTCTTTCAGGGTTGTCCACTTCATAGACAATTCATGTGCACTAGTGCTCTGCTGTTTACTATCTCTGTTTCAGATATGGCAATGCTGAATGACCCACAGTTTGGAGCAAGTGGTTCTCTACAGCAAAGCACGGCCACTATTTATTAACTGACAAGGCAACAAGCCATGAGCTCCATTCCCTGGAGACCTTGCCTGTTATGTTTGTCTCATTTTTTTACAGCTTAGAGACTGATTCTCAAAGGTTCAGTGAACAATCAGGAGTCATTGCACTATTCAATATATAACATTCATGAATGTCTACTAGTTTATAAGGCTCACTCTTATTTATTACTTTGAAAAGTCAGTATTTAGTGTATTTAGTGTATCTGTGGCAAGCAATATAAACCTGAGCAAAGACTGATTTGCTAACCAACTTGCATCCCACAGAAATAAACAGCAGGGATTCATATAAAAACTTGGCCTTCTATTTCCTTTAACCCATCCATTCATTCAACAGATTAATTCTAATAGAATCAGAACCTTCATGTTTATTACCTCTCAGACTCTCAGTATTAAGCTACCTCCTCTGTCTCTTCACGTACATTAAGCATTCTTGGATTCAATAAGTGTGTGTTGTGATGATGTTGACACTGAAATCTTCAAGAAGGTCTACATGAAAACAACAGCCATGTCTATTGTGTGTGAAGGGACCAAAATGTCGGAAACGTCCTAAGCACATGCAGTATCTCCCATAAACAATGATTCACATCATGACTCCTTTCAAAGTAAAGTTGCCAGTTGAGTCTGAAATAACAGCCAACAGTGCAAAGATCCATGGGTAAGCCTAGTCCTAAAACCTAAAGACGTTTCATAAGCATTTTTCAAGCACAATATACTAACCCACCTTGGACTTTTCCATAAACAATTCAACTGTTTTCTTCTTTTGTTGTAAGATTGTGGAAGTCTATGTTATAAAGAGCTAGCTTAAATAATGTTAAAGTACTATTGGTTGAGAGTAGCATTTTTAGAGAGTCTCATGATGAGAAAAAAATAATACCTGTCCATAAAGATGCATTAAAAATGTGGCAGTTCTGCGCAATAATTTAGGAATCCCAGAGACTGCTGACTCTGCCATGAAACATCTCTGTAATTTTATATATTTTGGTTTTTATGCTGCCATATTTTTGGAGAAAAATAACAAAATAGTTGGAAGAAACAGCATCATTTCTCATGCACACACACCTCTGCCTTCTCTAGTGAATTATGTTGACATGGTTCGAAGAGCCAAGGGCCCATTACTGCATCCAACAAATACTACTGAAACAAGGGGTGTACTTGTGCCTTGGCAATAAATCACCAAGGGACAGTGGCTTTCTTTGTGGAGTCTAAAGACGGAAAAAAAGAGATATTTGTTATCCTAGTAGAAAATATAGATGCTTTTATTTAGGATACTACCCAAATATCCCTGCATTTCTCTCTTATATGAATGTTCTTTTGCATTCATTTTTTATTATTTCTGTTTGTGTTAATTTTTAAGTTAGTGTAGAAAATATACTTCATATACATATACATAACTGCATAGTGGCACCAACTGCATTTTGAATTCTTTTTTTTTTTTTTTTTTTTTTTTTTTTTTTGGTTTCTTTCTTTCTTTCCTTCTTTTTCTGAGACAAGGCTCTGTGTAGAGATCCACCTGCCTCCCTGAGTGCCAGGATTATTGACATGCACCACTACACCCAGCTTCATGTTTTAAGAGTTTCATGCATGAGTATTGCACATCTTTTTACATATACTCTTCCCTGTCAAATTTCCCATATCCTCCCAAATTATTGATCTATTATGATCTATTACACACACATACACATTGGTCTATTAGTGTTGCTCATTTGTACATCTGTTTAAGGCTGACCACCTGAGGCTAGATAATCTATCAGGGAGTTTGTCTCTGAAGAAAACTGACTGCCCCTCGCTCAGCAGCCCACAGTTCTTCGTCTGGGATCAGGCTTTGTAACCCCCCCTCCATGTTGGCATGTTAACTGGTAATGTTATTGCACAGCTCTTGTTAAGAAAGTCATAGTGCTGATATTTTATAGATACAGTTTCCATGTCTTCGCTAGAAAACACTGCCTAGAAGCAGCCATCTTCTAGCTCTTAAAAATTCATCCACCCTGTATTCTGTGATTTTCCTAGAGTTTTAAGTTTCATTTTAGATGTATCAATTAGGGTTGGGAACTCCATGCTTACTTAGTCTCCACATGTGATCAGTTGTAGACCTCAGAAATAGTCTCTATATATTGCAAAGATAAGGTTCTTTGCTGAGAAGTGAGATCTTCACTCATCTGTGTGTATAATAAAGATATTCATAATGCAGTTAAAAAAATACCACTGGCTTAGGAAAGCGGCAGTGGTATGTGCTCTTCTAAGTTTCACCATATTAATCACGGGTAGTAGGCTGGGTTTCCTGTCCAGGCAATAATCCTTCATATTGAGTAGGTCTTAAGTCCCGCTAGAAAACTGATGGTCACCGTTGAGATAAAAGTGCCACTAGCGTATCATTATGGTTCATAGGCTTTACAGCTGTGTGGGTCATTAATTTGCTTTCTTCATTGGCAGGTTGAATAACACTCTGGGAGGTAGTTCTCAGGGAGGAGACTTCCAGATCAGAGTCCCCAAAGTTCTGTGTCCAAAATATATGATTTTTTTTTTCATCAATAAAGTCTTATCTCCAATTTCTTTGAGGCAATCAATGGTAATAGCAACATTCTATATCATTTTGAAGTCTCAAACTGCTCTGAGCAACAATTCAAAGAGAGATTGTCCCTGCCTGGGACTGAGGTTTTTGTTAGATAGTCTGTGCCTCTTGGAGAGGAATACTGAAGGTTTTCTTAGATGATCTTCAACTCTTGAGGGTAGGAGCATTATAATTCTGTGTAGTGTGACTCCATATGTGTAACTAGTATATACAAATATATATATATGACTCGATATTTTTAAATGGGTTACATATCTGAACAGAGCATTCTCAAAGGAAGAAATAAAAATGGTTTGGGAAATTCTTATTCACTGTTGGTGAGACTGTTATTCAGTCACTGTGAAAATAAGTATGTCGAATTTTTTAAAAACTTAAAGTACATGTACTGTATAACTATGCTATACCACTCTTTGGTATATGTGCAAGGCACCCAACATGCTACTCCACAGAAAACTGCTCATCTACGTTCTCTGTCACTCTGCTTTTTGTTACTATAACACAGCACATAGAAAAATTAACTTACATGTACTCGCCCTTACTCTTCCTCTCTTTTTCCTCTGTCTCTGTCTCTTTCTGGGGTACCCCTGTCCTCTTCCCATGCTCATTTAATAAACTTCTCTACAACATAAAAAATTAACTTACAAAGACTAAATGCTTATTTTGACATATAGCTTTAGAATTTTTAGCAAAGAGCTTTGGAGGCTCTAGGGAGGTAAGGTAAGGAGTGTGCAAGGGAGCACATTTGCTTCATGACAGCCAGGAAGGCGTGGCCTCAATTATTTAACTTCATCCCAGTAGACCCCACCTCTCAAAGGCCTCCCCACTTCTCCCCAGCATCATAGGCCAAGGAACAAGCCTTTAATGCATACTCCTTTAAGCAACCCCTACCAAACTGTACCAATGGTGAAATTAAACATTTTCACAAATAAATTTCAAAGCTTTCCCAATGCCAATGGCCCATGAATAGTACACTTTCTTTTCAGTTCCAAGAATGACTCTGTGCCATCTCAGTTCTGTTCTTTCAGGATACACAAGAATTCTATGTGATTTGCAACTGTTGATAGAACAATCCTATAGCCAGAAGTCTACTCTATTCTATTATATTATATTCTAAAGAAAAAATGACATTAGCTTCTTTAGTCATGCTTAGTAGAAAGATTTACCAAAAGCATTACCTTTTAATAATCATCTTCTTGCTGTTTGTCTTAGGATGATTGATATAGAAATAATAAAAAGAGTTAGAGTTTATCAAATGCTTATTATATACCCAACACACATATGTCATTATTTAAGACTCATGTAATCCTTTACGGTATTCATTATTGTCACTCTCACATAAGACAATAGAAAATATAACCATATTAATGCTTCAACGCTCTGAAAATCATACATGGAGTGGAATGAGCCCTCTGACTTCCTGTCCAGTGCAGAGTGGCCAGCCTGGACACCATATATGCACAAACAATGATGGGCTCAGCAGGTTGTGTGTGTGTGTGTGTGTGTGTTTATATTTGTAGCAAATATAATCAAAGAAAATGAGGCTCTTGAACTTGAAAGTAGAGAGGGGTTGTTGGCAGAGTCTAAGAGAAGGTACCTAGGAGATGGAGGGAGGAATGGAGAGAGTAGTGATTCCATTTTATTACATTTGAAAACATGTTTTTAAAATATTTTCTATTTTTTACATATACATTTATATTATTACACAGATATACAATAAACTACCTACATCAAGAAGAACCATGAAACAATCAGGAATTATATAAATGTTACATTCTTAGGGTTTTGGCTATTTGTATTTGGCAGCCTTGAAGAAAACATCTTTCCTATCTGGGTGCATCTAAAATTCTGAATGTAAAGCAGTATTTATCACATCTCACCATTATCAACTTAAAACATCTATCTAGATCTAAAAACATCTTAACCTCTAAACATCTAAGCTTAATTGTATAACTAAACTATCTGGTCTTCTGGACCACAAATGCTGTTCCTCGTTTCCTTAACTATTTCCCCAGTTTTACTCGGGACCCTACAAAGGTACTATTTGTCCTAGATCAGCTGGAAGAAACCTTAAGAAAAACACTTTTTAAAAAGAAAAGAAATACAATCACTTTAAAAAACATAAAAATTATCAGAATCAAAGTACTTTATCACTTTATTGTGAGGGTATTAGATTGCTTGATTTGAAATTGAGATAGATGCTAGATAAATGATTGATAGACAAATGATGATGATGATAGATAGATATAGAGACAGACAGGCAGACAGACGAACGTAATATACAAACAGACAGATAGATTTAAAAAATTTGTATTTTACCATGAGACGAACTCATTTTATGATCAGGCAAAAGGATGAAATGAGAGAGGACTGAGGGTAAAATAATAATAATAAATTCACTGTATGTAGCAAATGATCTAGCCAAAGGGACAACAGTCTAGCACCAGCATGAGGTAAAGTACAAGAGGAAAGCCTTGAGGCTTAAGAGATAATTATAAAACCCAGGCGGACTCACAACACAAAAGGCATGAATGTAGGTCAGAATCAAACCTAAGGCAGCTAAGGCATTACTGCATAGATGTAAGAACTGGAAATGAAGGGAGAGCTAGTCCAAAGGAGTTTTAGAATGGGGCGTGGCAGTACTGAGGGTGCTCCAATTTGTTCTCTTATCCAAGATACTAACCTTATCCTTCCACATAGGCCACATAGGCAGCAAAGTGAGCACAGGACATACGGGGCAGTAGTTGACAGGTTTTTTTTTTTTTCATATAAAATCTACTTTAATTTTCCAAAAGTTAAAAACTTAAATCTGAAGCATTATGCAAAACTTTAAAACTCAGGCTCAGGTTTGGCAACATAAAACACACTCACAATAACCTTTCAGTACTCTCCAAACCACACATGGAGCAAGCAGTGGACCAAATCAGGTTATTTTTATTCTCAACGTGTGACCCTTAGCTATGATGGGAGTTTAGTCTTTAGATACCGTGCCTACACACGTGCTAAAGAAACTATTTAAACTCTTAAACTACTTCATATTAAAACTGTTTTAATTTTTGTTACAAATAAAATGAAATAGAATACTATTAATTTTAGAGGCCTAAGTATGATACTGGAAATCTAGCCCATTGTTCATGGGATTCTTCCTTCTATTGGCTGCAAAGGCTTCTAAAACACTGTCCTCAAAATTCTTATTTAGGAAGCCACATTACTGAGGTGTCACAATTGTAGCTTCCCTGACATTTCTAGGAAAGACAATCTTGCAGTAGAGTTTACGGGCCTCTGGCTCTAACAACCTTCCTGACTCCTCTTCTGCAGTGTTTCCTTAGCTTAAGCCCAGGTTATATTGTAGAGCATTGCTGTCTTCAGTCAGAGCAAGTTGAGCTGCCTTCTAGAGAAGGCGGTCATGAGAGAACATTTATAGCATCCACTTTTGGATGACGTAGAGAGACACAGCTAGGAGGCCTCAGTGAGATGGTATTTGGTGGATGGACAAATAACACTGGTCCGTGGTCTGTTTTTCATTAGTCCCTACTCTGGAATGAGACTTCATAGTGATACTGCTGCCTATGAGTCACCCTTTGTCTCTCCTGAAAATCCAATAAACCTATTAGCTCACCAAGCTGGGTTTGGACAGACTTCTTTCTTTGGTCTGTGGTGTCCTACATTAGTAGGATCTTAAGTAGATATTTCATTATGTATCCCAGGAAAAACCATGCAAAGACGATCTGGAGAAAATGTCTAAGGAAAACACAAGAGAACTACAACACATGGACGTGTAGAAGCACTCTAACCCCCATTTATAGCCAGCAACAAAGAAAACACCCAAAAGTTTGCACACAGAGAACGAATTTATTGTGAAAATTTTCACCCCATTACCTTTAAATCAAGTGAAAAAAAAAAAACCAAACAAACATAAAATTTATCACTTACCAAACAATTAAAAGTAAAAATAAATCTATCACCAATCTACATGTCTATGTCTTATTAAAAGCCAGAGAGAAAACTAAGATTTAATAAAGAATTTGAAATAATGGTTGTGCCTTGAGAGTGAAGGCACCAGGGAAGGAGGGGAAAGCGGATGCCTCAGGGTGCTTCAGGAGGCTTATGATCCCATTAACCCGCATGTCACTGGTACTTTGAATTTTTTTTTGGCTATCTGCTTTTTCTGGAACTTGAATTCTATGAGGAGGAGTTCACTACGCAAACACCAAATCTCAGTGCATCCAAAATGGCTCATAGACTTCAGACTGACGCCTTGTGTATTAGTTTGCTATCTTATCTTGGTCTGCCTGGTACTTGTCACATGAGCCCGACAATATTTGGATCTGGCCCACTGGGTATATAATCTGGATGTGGAAGTCTCTTGTTCTTCCATTGTCCATGTAACTTCCGAATCAGATTGACTCTTACAAACCAACCACCCAACCAAAAGAATCTTTCTCATTTCTTAGGCAAGGCCATGAAATGCGACCCATGCACATTTGGGAGCTGCACTCCCCTGGTCACTGCTGAAAAGCTCTGGACTCAAGATACTGAAGTGCAAGTGAGAGCAGAAGTTTTCAGATAACACAGTATGACCTTGAAAAGGCCAGCAAAGCACAGACAGAGTTGCAGACAGAGGCTGGGAAGGTAGGCAGGCCTGGAGCCAGTGAGAGGGATCTGATACAAAGCCCTTTGCCTGTCAAAAAAAAAAAGAGTGGTGCTCCTGCTACTGTTGAAGGCTAATAAAAGGAATTTAACTACCTCTGTCACCTGCAGCATGTGAGCCTAAAAATCACTACAAGCTAGGTTGGATTCATCTCTAGTGGAAAACAGATCCTTTTCTGTGAACATGCTGCTGATGCCTGAAAATCAAAAACAAAAAGTTAAAGTCTCCCTCTAGTGTCCAAATTGCTACTTTACAATGATCATATATAAACGGGAATATGTAAACTTGTTCTCCATAAAGGACTAAGTGCACTGAACACTGCAAATGCCACCACTGAAAGAGAAAATATGTATTTGTTATATTAAAATACATATATTAAAATATGTATTTATTATATTTTATATGTGAGTTTTGTATGCATATACGTGTGTTCACAAAAGTCAGAAGAGGGTATTGAATCCTCTAAAACTGGAGTTATAGGCACTTGTGAGCCACTAACAGTATGGGTGCTGGGAAACAAGCCCAGGTCCTCTACAAAAGCAATAAATATGCTTAACTACTGATCCATATCTCCAAACCTGAATTTGAATTTGTAAAATAAAATATGCAAAAGAAAGAAAGAAAGATGAAACCAACAAACTAATTACGGACACATAAATCCCAGTGCAGAAATATCATTAAAACCAAGACAACTTGTCTCCTTCAAAAATCATTAATCCCATAATAATGGAACAACATGTTAGATGGAGAGATGGCTTCATAGGTAAGAGCAATTGTACTCCCACATAACTAAGATTTAGTTCCTAACACCCAACTATGCTTCACAACCATCTTTACTCCAGTTTCAGGGTATCTGGCATCCTCTTCTGAATTCTGCAGGAAACCAGACATACTTATCCACAGAAAATAAAACAAATAAATCTTAAACAAATTTTAAACACCTATGAGATACTCCATACAAGGAATTCAAAAGGATCATTGTAAGTATGTTCAAACAACTCAAGGAATAAATAAATATACTCCAAACATTAAAAATGAACAAAACAAAAAAGCAAGAGATGAGTAAAATAAGGAAGTCAATCCAACATAAGAAAATTGACCTAAAACCATTAAAGAAAACTCAAACTGAAATAATAGTCAGAAGAAAACTGTAAAGCCAAACATAAACTTCAGTAAAATAGAAGAGATCATGTAAAATAAGAGGATCTGGACTAAGGTAGAAGAACCAATCACTCTAAAAAGATCAATAATACATTTGAAAGGAACAATAAACAGAACAAGCAGAAAGTGCCTCAACACCATAAAAAACAAAAACAAAAAACAAACTTTATATTAGAGGCATAGAAGAAAGAAAAAACTACAGGGAAGGAGTAAGAAATATTTTCAATAAAGTAAATTTTTAGAAAAGAAAATCTTTCCATTCTAGAGAAAGAGATGTCATCAGATACCAAAGATATGTAACTCCAGAAAATCAAGACCAGAAAAGAACTCCCCATGACATTACAGTTAAAACATTACAAAAAAATACACACAGGTACAGGGATATTAAAGCTTGTAAAAGAAAAAGGCAAAGTCACTTATAAAGAAAGGTCCATTAGAATAACAGAAGTTTAAAGCCAAAGGTGTGCTGAAAGATGTATTCCAAAGGTGCGCTGAAATGCCACACGTGCAAACCCTCATTGCTGTAGTCAGTAATACTACCTCCCAGAGTACTTTCCATGACAAAAACATAAATGATGCTATAGCCCAGTCCCAGGAAGACAAACACTCTAATGTGTAACATTAAATCATTAGATGTATGTGGAAAAGCTGGAGTACCCATAGAAATCAAGACACAAGTATTTTGAAGTGTAATATTTCAAGAGAAGGGAATAGAATACAGGTGTTAAGAAGAAGAAGGGGAGAATAAAGGAACAGAAAGGATTAAATGGGGTTAAAGATGGGAAGGGAAGGCAGAAGAGGGAGTATGGAAAGGGACAAGTAATACTAGACACCTCCGAAGATTCCATAGGAAAGACGACTGTTACAGAGGCTTTGTTTTCAGGCACATACGTGTACACATAGACACATTCATACACATACATATAATATGCATTGCTTATGGGCAGACAATGCCTCTCCCAAACACCATAAACTATCACATAAGAATCCCGGTGTCACAAAAGTATCATTTTTTCAAGTTGTTGGTCAGTAGTGTTCCCTGGTCACCCATGGCCATTGCAGGCTATAGCTACTGCTCTTAGAGACTCTCCAGAATTTGCTAGCGAAGCTCCACTGCTGTAGATACCATATCACCATAAACTTGAATTAGAAAATACAGGGAAATCAAGTTGGCACAGACGTAAACTTCATCCTACTGGCTTATTTTCATAGTGCAGGATGGTTCTATGCTCACTACCTGGGGGCAAAATGCAATCAACAGTCTTACCCGGGTGTGGACCCTGTGAGCTGCAATCGTGATAGGCCTTGAGAGATGTGCCAACTTGTGCAACACGGACACAATTGTTATGGAAGTAACAAAGTGCTCTGAGTGGATTTAAAGCCCATGTCCCAAGACAAAGTGTATTCCCAGTACTTTTGATAGAGCTATAGTCTCGTGGCCGTCAGGGTCACAGGCCCTAGATGAGAACCTAGTGCTAACATTCTCGTAAACAGGCATATCAATGATTTTCCTCATTAAGCTCATCTTTTTATCCACTTACCAACTCTTATCAGAGAAACTTTTTATTATTGCAGCAAATGGTGATTAATACAGAGGCTATAACTCGTCAAAGTACAGAAAATGAAAAACTGTGGAGGGCTCAGCTATTTTAAAAAAAATATATATCACACTGCCTCAAAAGAGTAGGCAGAAAGCTTTGAAAAGTCACAGTAGTACTTGCTTGCAGCAAAACAACAACAACAAAAACTACTTGTAGGACGTAACAGGGCTGTTGCACGCATATACTCTCAGAGACTTGGAATATGTGCATAAAATCTATGCAAGATCAAGCCTACTGGAGCCCCAGTGTGAATGCTGAAGGGCTTTTGAAGCTCCGCCCTCTCTATGGAACAACTGAGGGATTCTGAGGAACGGAGAGTGAATTTCTCTGTGCACGCAGCACCTCAAAAGCTCCTTATGCTCCAATAGCTAGTCCTACATCCATGCATTCAGAAAACACTAAGTAGATTCAGCAAATTTTCGTTTAAAAGAGCATATGCCACTGAAAGAAAAAAGCAGGCTATGTGGGAGGAATTAGAGGGAAAAGAAAGATGGGAAGAGATGATCAAAACAGATTATAGGTGTGTGTATGTTTTCAGACAATGTTTAAATTTAAAAGGGTCTGATATTATACTTCACAGGTCTAGATAATTCAAGAATTCATAATGGAACCACAAAGGACAACAAACCATTAAAACTACCCTAAAGGGGAAAAAATCAATAAAATATCACAATGCTTGACTTCAAATAATATGACAAACTTATAATAACAATGACAGCCTAGTATTCAACTAAAAACAGACAATTAGACCAATGGGACAGAAGAGAGCACCCAGACATAAACTGTCAAAGCTATAGGCACCTAAGTTTTACAAAAATGGTAAAAGCATGTGGAAAATAAAAGAAATAGAAAAGTTTATTTACCAAATATTGGTAGGAAAACTGGATATATCTACCTGCAGAATAAAGTTAGATTCATATCCTTTACTCTCAACAAAAATCAATTCAAAGTCTATTAAAGACTTAATTAAAATCTGAAATGCAGAAACTGCTCGAGGAAAACACAGACTGTAATCTTCAAGGCACTGGGGTAGGCAAAAACCTGAGTAAAGCTGCAAGAGCACAGAAACTAGCCCCAAGTTTTCAGCAAATGGGGCTACATAAAACTAAAATGTCTCTGCACAGAAAAAAATCAACAGACCTAACAGTCCATAGGATGGGAGAAAATATTTGCTACATATTCTTAAGACAAGAGGCTAAGATCCAGAATATACAAAGGACTGCAAAAAGTCAGATAAGTGAAAAATCAAAACTACCTCACCAGTCAGAATGGCTGTTACCTTGATGCTAGAGAGAAGTCTTAGCAGTTCCTGTTCCTTTAAGAAGCCCTAAGTTCAGTCCCCAGCACCCATGCTAACAACTGCTTGCAACTTCTGCTCCTGAGGATCCATTGCTCTGTGCTGGAAAGGTTAATATGGAAAAATAAAAACCTTTATTCACGGCTGGTAGGAGTTGAACTAGTACAGTCATTATGGAATTCAGTGAAGGTTTCTCAAAAAATTAAAAATAGAACTACTATGTGACCCACAGGTTCCACTCCTAGAGATACGAGTTCCATATCCCACCACTGAAAGATTTACACACCCACATTTATGGCTGCTCGATTTATGATAACTCTCATGAAAAAAAAAAACATAACCAGCTTCTATTTCCACCAACAGATAAATGAGAAAGCAAGTTGTGAAATAGAGACATAATAGAATATTATCCAGTTTAAAAAACAGACAAATGAATTTTTGGAGGAAATGAATGGACCTGAAATAGGTGACCCAAACACAGAAAGAAAAGAAAATTCTCCCTCATATGCTAATTCTAGCCTCTAATGCAATCATGTATATATTGTCAGAAGGTGAAAGTATGAGTAATGTCTAAAAATCTAAAATGGAGACTAAGTAGGCACGACTGGTCACTAAATTCATTTGTCTTGCTGATCTAATTATAAAAGGTGGTGTTTGTCTATTCTGAGACAAAGGGGTTGTGGAATTTGATTTTTTTCCCTTTTGCTTTTGTTTAAAACTGTCTTAAATCATTCTGTTATAGTCATCTTACAAGTAATGCACATTGAGTGAAAACGGTGTTTAACTAGACACCATAGGCTAACAAATGGGTTGATGGTCAGTGAGCTTCCATAGACCCCAGCCATGACTGGCTGTGGTCAATCCTCTTGCTTTTTCTCTAGAACTTGGCGGTAAGGCCCTATTGCTGATGCCACCAGGTGCTTAGTCAAAGTACTAAAGTCCCAGGTGGTACTCACCTGGAAGTTTCCCCCACCCCTGCTGTACTCTTTATCTCTTGTAATACTAAAAGGTACTATGCATGCTTCTGTAGGGGAAAAGTAACCATCACCTAGCCGCGAACTTTGTTAGCTAACAATTGTGGCCTGACAGCAACCTACAAGATATGCCCCCTGGTGCAACAGTGGCACGGACATAATGTGAATGGTCAGCTGCTTCTGAGGGGATCAAGGCCCATTCCAGGAGATAGAACTTATACACTCTTATAGGGCCACAAACCTGTTGCTGTACGCCTAAGGGGATGGCTATTAGTATTACTATGCTAAGCGCACACAGTATTAAAATGACTTCTAATGACTGACTACTATACTGACAGGCCATTGCATCTCTCAACCCTCACATCAAAGAAGCTTCTTTTTGCAATAGATAGCAGTAGACACAAAGATTCTCAATGGGTTAGTGACAGAAAGGGACAGTGCCATGCTCAGCTTGAAGCTTGACATTCATATCACCGTCCTCAAAAAGCTCAGAGATGTTGGTGGAAGAGGGATGGAACGGTTATAAGAGGTGGAGTTGGTGGATATGCATAACTTCAAGAAAACACTGCTTTCCAGACACAACAAGGGCAGGTGCACATATGAACGCAAAGCAATAGAAATAGCATGGAAAAGACCGACAACAGCTCGTAGCAGACCAAATTTCAGTATAAAGGAAAAAATGGCAATAAAATTCCACCATGAGACGAGGAGTTGTTGTCAAGTAATAACTGCATGGAGGGAGAGAGGCATCCTGCTGTGGCATGGTCTGGTGCTTTAAAACCAGATGTTTATTGCTTGCCACCCACCCCCAAATTCTTAATGTTCGATTAGTAGTCCCTTGTCCATACCAAAATGATACTGCATAGCCTTGCCTCCAAAATTATCCCTAATTGGCTGAATAAACTTGACTTCACACCTGGGCAGCGCAAAAAGGAGGTCACGGAGCTAAGGTTCATGGGAAGAGAGAGGCTGAAGAGAGGAGGGGGAAAAAAGGAGACAGGCATGGGTTAGTGTAAAGAAAGCCCTTGTGGTTGGGAGGGACTTACTCTGAGAATCTGCACGGCTTGGAGAAGCAACCCAGCTGGAAACATGTGCAAGTATTTATATTATTTTGGATAGGACATAGCCCAGGTGGGAATGACTAGGGCAAATGACGTGGGATGAGGAACTGAGAGAGAATGAGGTAGTTTAGGGGGGGGGGGGTAATATCTCTCCAGCCACAGGTGAAATAAGGCTTATTAACAATCTATCAGCTGTCTGCATCTTCATTTGGTATGATAGTGGGTTAAATATAACCATTGTAATAATCTATGGATTAATAGTAAAAATTAATAGTCAAATACTTTCTACAACGAATTCCAGTCTTCTTCAATATGCAAGCCCTCGCAGGGTGACTGTTTACTTCACTAGAGGGTGGTTAACCTGGGAGACCATATGATAAATATAAATGAGGTAGACAAAAGCCTCACGAAATAGCCAACTTTATTCATAGCATTAAACAGTTTATATTCTCAGGGTTAAGGAGAGACACATGAGTAAAGTATACGACCACAAAGACAAGCTACACAATGGGGGAAACATGTTTTCCCCCCTCAGAGGCATATAAAAGTAGTTTAAACATTTAACTGAATAATAGCAGCAAGCAATGATGCATAATCCGCTGTACACTCACTCCGATCCAGTGCACAAAAACACATTTCAAGAACAGTTCCACATTTTGAAGAAAGACGTCACAAGATTCGGGTCATGTTCTCTTGGATTTTCTCAAGAGCACTCAGGATTCTCTTTGCACAACACCATCTTGGACCATGTTTCAACAGTTGGCCACACTCGAGGGAAAGCCCATTCACAAAAGACGTCAGGGAAAACAAACTGGACTCAGTGAGCCTAGCGAAAAGAAGGGAACTTGCCGTCGGGTGGGACGGGACGGGAGGGTAGAGAGAATGGAGAGGGTGGGGGCGCAACAAGTTGGAGGAGGATTGTCTTGACACATTTTACCAAATTCTCAAACCAGTACAAAAATCTTTTAAAAATAAATATTTAAAACCTTATCAAATAATTCTAACACAATTTAATATGTAAATCATTTTGTCATACATAAAATAAAGCATTGTTTTAAAGAAAAATAAAATAATAGTTACATAGGTTTGATATGGAGTAATAAAAATTTCTGGATAATTTAGTTGTAATAACTACATTACATTGCAAGCATACTTAATGCCTTAATATTACTCCTAAAATTGTTTAAATGGCAAGGGTATATATATTTTACTACATTTGAACATAATCGCTCTCTGTAGTTGTTATACTACCACAGCAGAGCACAAACTTCCAGAAAATTAACATTTTGCACCCTTGAGTTCTCTGTTTATTTCTGAAAAATATTGGCTATCAGTACACATGGCAATCAATTGTTTATATTTGGAGCTGTTTCTAGTTAATTGCCTGTTTGAGTATACAAATACAATTGAAAATGTTTCATAGTAGCTAAAATGCTGTGCTATAAACTCTACTCAAAAGCTACTGGAACTCATAAGTTATCCCGTTCTGTGTCTGCTATCAACTTATTTCCCCTCATCTCCAAATTCAGTGTGTGCCTTATGTGAAATAACCCTGGCACTGTTTTCCTTTTCTGGACAGGCATTTTATGCATTGTCAATAGAGGGCGCTAGAGAGACGCTACAGAAGGAAAGTTTTCGCTTGTTCAAGAGGTTTCCGTGCCACAGCTAGTTTTTACCATGGACAGGTGCTCCAGGGCCGCCTCTGAGGGCACTCGTGGGTCACCAGTGTCAACCCCTGCAATGTTGGGACCCAGCAATTCCCCAGCTTCACCCCGTCTCAACCTCCAGGTTAATGGCTCCTCCCGCTGTCTGCTGCTCCTGTTTCGCTGGAGTTTCTCTCTCACCAGCCAAACCTTTGTTTGCTCCAAATTTTGTTACAGTTAGTGATTCTTCCTATTATTTTTTTTCTTGCCTAAATTGTTGTAACTTACCACTTCTAATATTGTGTAAGCATTTTAAAAACCTTTATGAGATCTCAAACTGTACTATAAAGCAATAGTAATTAAAACAGCATGGTACTGGCACAGCAACAGGCTGGTTGATCAGTGGAATCGAATCGAAGACCCAGATATGAATCCACACACATATGGTCACTTGATTTTTGACAAAGAAGCCAAATGCATTCAATGGAAAAACGATAGCATCTTCAACAAATGGTGCTGGTCTAACTGGAGGTCTATGTGTAAAGAAATGAAACTGGACCCATATTTGTCACCTTGCACAAAACTCAAATCCAAGTGGATTAAAGACCTCAACATAAAACCAGAGACACTAAGCCACTTAGAAGAAAAAGTGGGAAAGAGCCTGGAACATATTGGCACAGGAGACAACTTCCTGAACAGAACACCAACGGCCCAGGCCTTAATGTCAACCATTAATAAATGGGACCTCATGAGGCTGAGAAGCTTCTGTAAGGCAGGAGACACTGTCAAGAGAACAAAGCGACAGCCTACAGACTGGGAAAAAATCTTGACCAACCCTACATCTGACAAAGGTCTAATATCCAAAATATATAAAGAACTCAAGAAATTAAACACCACCAAACCGAATAACCCAATTGAGAAATGGGGCTTGGAACTAAACAGAGAATTCTCAACAGAGGAGTATCAAATGGCTGAGAAACACTTAAAGAAATGCTCAACCTCTTTAGTCATCAGGGAAATGCAAATCAAAACAACTCTGAGATTCCATCTTACACCCATCAGAATGGCTAAGATCAAAAATTCAAGCGACACCACATGCTGGCGAGGATGTGGGGAGAGAGGAACATTCCTTCATTGCTGGTGGGAATGCAAACTAGTACAGCCACTTTGGAAATCTATCTGGTGCTATCTCAGAAAAATGGGAATAGGGCTTCCTCAAGACCCAGCTAGTCCACTCCTTGGAATATACCCAGAAGATGCTCCAGCATACAACAAGAAAATTTGCTCAACCATGTTCATAGCAGCCTTATTCATAATAGCCAGAACATGGAAACAGCCTAAGTGTCCCTCAGTAGAAGAGTGGATAAAGAAACTGTGGTACATATACACTATGGAATACTACTCAGCTATTAAAAACAAGGAATTCCCGAAATTTGTGGATAAATGAATTGAGCTAGAAATGATCATAATGAGTGAGTTAACCCAGAAGCAGAAAGAATCAAATGGTATATACTCACTTATATCTGCATACTAGCCCAAGGGGCATGTCCCACAAAAGCCTTCACTTACCAGGAAACTGGGACAGAGGGGAAGGCATCCTATTGGGACTCTAAATGAGAGACGCATGGGAGAACAGCAAAATAAAAGGATACAGAGGGTCCTAGAAATCTACAAGTAGAACAATATGATAGGCAGATTTGGGCCCAGGGGCCCCGCTCAAACTAAGGCACCAGCCAAGGACAATACAGGAGGTAAACTTTAAACCCCTTCCCAGATCTAGCCAATGGTCAGAATATTCTCCACAGTTGAGTGGAGAGTGTGATATGACTTTCTCACGTACTCTGGTGCCTCACATTTGACCATGTCCCCTGGAGGGGGAGACCTGGTGGCACTCAGAGGAAGGACAGCAAGTAGCCAAGAAGAGACTTGATACCCTATGAGAATATATAGGGGGACGTAATCCCCCTCAGGAACAGTCATAGGGGAGGGGAATAATGGGAAAATGGGGGGGGAGGAATGGGAGGATACAAGGGATGGGATAAACATTGAGATGTAACAAGAATAAATTAATAAAAGAAAAAAAAAGAAAAAAAAAACCTTTATGATATGATGTAAAGTTTTAACATCAGTTTGATCATGTTTTCTAATAATAGGTGAAATTGAAATTTAAACTAATGTAATTCTATATTTTCTTTTTAAAAATTATTCAATGTGTATATTGATTGTACACAAAACTCCTTAGTGCCCCAATTTTCTTTCTTCCCCTAGACAAGATCAATTCTATTTTCATGTAATATACATATGTGATTTTATATATTTGCATTACACCTAGGAACTAAAAATTATAAAAAGCATAGAATATTTGTCTTCCTGAAATAGTCATTTAATAAGATCACATCCCTGTGCTGACTAATTTTATGTCAATTTGACACAGATAGGTGACTTATTTGAGAGGAAGAAACCCCAATTAATAAAATGCCTCCATAAGATTGAGCCTGTGGAGCAGCCTTTTAAATTGGTGATTGATGGGGAGGGCCCAGCTCATTGTGAGCAGTGCCGTCCCTGGACTAGTAGCTCTAGAAGAGAGCAGGCTGAGCAAGCCAGTAACCAGCCCCCGTCCAAGACCTCGTGTCCTGTCCTGCCTCCCAGTTCCTCTCCTACTTGAGGGTTTGCCCTCACTGTTTTGATGATGAACTGTCTGAGTGAAATAAACCTTTTTCTTCCTAAGTTGCTATAAGTCACAGTATTTTATCACAGAGATGGTAAACCTAACTAAGACAATCCTATGACATCTAATTTCCTACAAATGACAAAGTTTTTTTTTTTTAACAAATGGAAACTTCCATTGTGTGTATATATATTTTATTCACCCAGTCTTCTGTTGCTGGACACATGGCTTTGTTCCATAAGTATCTATGATGACCAGGGCTGCAAAAAACATGTGAAAGTATCTTGGAGACCTTTGACTATATAGTCAGGTGTGATATAAAATCCACTTTGCCTACATACTAGGCAACATTTGTCATTGTTTTCTTAATGTCTGCCACTCTGACTGGGGTGAGATGGCATCATAATGTAGCTTTAGTTTGTAACTACTGATGCCTGCTGATAACCAACAGGCATTTATACATGGATATCAGTCACTCACGTTTCCTCTTTCTTCAAACTTGTTATATGTTTGCATAGTGTGCTTACCATGCTGTAGAGGACAACGTGCAGAGGCTCATTTTCTCCTTCTACCACATGGTTGTCAGGCTCAACAGCAAGCAACTTTACCCACTGAGCCATCTTGTAATGGTATTCCCTTCTGAGCTCACAAGCCAGGCTCCAGGAAGTGTGTGATGGAATGTGTTCTGGGGGCAAGGCGCAGAGTGTCACATCCTCTGATCCCAAGATACAGGTCCTGAGTTACAAATGGGTGTCGCTGCTGGCAGCTAGAGGTTCACCTACATTCTGACCTCATGAATCATGTTGTACACAGGAAAGTGGCTATATTCATCTAGGGATTCAGCTGGGTGATGGAACAATCCACGGTGTTGACAGAGCTCTACCAGTCTCCTAAACTGATGTCCCTGCAATCACTGTTACTGGTCTCCTATTTGTCTAACAATTAACTATCTCAAGTCAGATGATGCTACTCCTCTTTTCCTACCCTCTGATGGTTTCTCAAAGCATTAGCAACCAACCCCTCGAGCTCCTCCCAGCCCTGAATACTTCTTAGGCCACATCTCTTGTCAGTTTTTTTTTTCCTTATCATAACATCTGTCTCATCCATCTGCTTGAAGATATTTTCTATTATTCTATTTGTTAAAAAATACCCTCACTGGAATTGTATTTTCCTGGGCCTTTACATGACATCTATCTCATCTTAACATTTCTGTAGATCTATTTAATGTTTTAGTGCATACCTGTATCCCAGCACTCAGGAGGTAGAGGCAGTAGGATCCCACGATTGAGGCCAGTCTGGGATATTGTCCTAGTGTACTTTCCATTCCTGATAGACACTGTAATAAAAATCAATGTTGGGAAGGAAGTTTATTTGACTTACATGTCCTGATCAAAGTACATCATTTAGGGAACCTGTGGCAGGAACTCGGGCAGAGGGCAGAGGCCAAAAACATGAAGAGAGGCTGGTTACTGGCTTGGTCTTCATGGCTCGCTGAGTTCACTTTTTTATACAACTAAGGGCCAATTTATAGGGGTGGAGCCATCCATAGTGGGCCTAGGTCTCCTGCATTAGTCATTAGTAAAGAAATCGGTCCTATAATTTGTCACCAACTGCAAAATCCCAAGCCTAGTTTCAGACACTTAGCACAGCAGCACTCTTTCTTATTGAGCCAACTTTCTGGGTAAACGGATGAATAAGGTAAAGATTCTACTGAATGACAGAACCCACATCCAGAAAGGCAAATCAGAGTGGCTCTGAGATTCCTTCTCACACTCATCAGAAAGGCTAAAATCCAAACCCTAAGTGACAGCACATGCTGGTGAGGACATGGAGAAATGAGAACACTCCTTCACTGCTGACGTGAGTGTGAACTAGTACAACTACTTTAGAAATTAATCTGGCATTTTCTCAGAACATTGGGAACAGTACTAGCTCAAGACCCAGCTATACCACTCCTGGACATACACCCAAAAGATGCTCCACCATACAACAAGGACATTTTTTCAACTATGTTCATAACAGCTATATTTGTGATAGGCGTCCCTCAACTGAAGAATGCATAAAGAAACTGTGGTACATCTACACAATAGAATACTACTCAGCTATTAAAGACAAGGAAATCTTGACATTTGTAGGCAAATTGATGGAGCTAGAAAAGATCATCATGAGTGAGGTAACCCAGACTCAGAAAGACACACATGGTATACACTCATTCATAAGCGGATATGAGTCCACATGACACAGAATAACCAAACTATAGTACACAGACCTAAAGAAGCTAAATTACAAGGAGGACCCAGAGAGGATGCTTAATTCTCATTCGGAAGGGCAGCTAGAATAGACAGCTCAAGTGGTTGAAGAGAAGGAACAGGACAGAAGCCCACCATAGAGGTCCTCTAAAAGACCAGCAGGGGATCAAAGCAGATGCTGAGACCCACAGCCAAACTTTAGGGTTGCACGCATGGAGTCTTATGGAAGAGTTTTGTGATGGAAGGACCTGCATGGGACAGGAGCTCCACAAGGAGACCAATGGACCTTGGTGGTGGGGTACTACAGAGACTGATAGGCAGCACAGTCTCGCCATGGGTCCCATCAAATGAGGAATAGGGGTTACCACTGTCCTGGACTCTGGTGCCCATTCGTTGATCACTTCCCTCTGGCATGGTGGCCTTGACAGGCCACAGAGGAAGAGGATGCATGCAGTCCTGATGAGGCTTGATAGGCTGGCTACAGATGATAGAGGAGGAGTGCTCCCCCTTTCTGAGGACTAGGGGTGGGGGAAGGGGGATGAAGGAGGGAGGGTGGGACTGGGAGGAAATGAGGGAGGGGGCTATAACCAGGATGTAAAGTGAATAAATTTAAAGGTAAAAAGTAAACAAAGAAAGGTAACTGAGCGAGCCAGACAGACCAAGCCATTAAGCAGCCTTTCTTCATGGCCTCTAAGTTCAGCTCCTGCCTCCAGGTTCCTTCCTTATTCTTCATCTACAACTATAAGCAAATAAAACTACCCTCACTAAGGTTGCTTTTGATCTTGGTGTTTTAATCCAGAAGTATTAACATAAAAAAAAGAACACAAGAAAATGTATTTACTTTCTTCAATTCTGATCTTAGGGAATTGTGTGTCTCAAAGTCAGCAAATATAAGTATTTGGCACAAATCTAACTTTTAAAATTAAAGTACTTAGGTTTGGTTTTTATAAGTAAGCTAATGGGAAAAACACAGTAATATAAGTGTAAACTGTTGGTGCAACTGTACTATTATAATTCTAACATTTGCAAGTGGGGGTGATTTGAATGAGAATGTCCCCCATAGGCTCATAAATTTTAAGGCTTAGTCATCAAGGAATAACATATTTGAGAAGGAGAAGTAGTCTAGAGTGGGTAGGTGTGGCCTTGTTGGGCGATGTATGTGTTTTGAGGTTTCAAAAGCCCATGCCAGGCCCAGGCTCTCTCTGTTAGCACAGAGATCAAGATATAGATTTTAGATAGTTGTACCATGCCTGCCTATTACTGTGTTCCCTGCTATGAAAATAATACAATAATACCTGAAACTATGAGCAAGTCTCAAATTAAAGAATTTTATATATGAGTTGCCTTGGTCATGATCTCTCTTCATCACAATAGAACCATGACTAAAAGAGAAACCACCCTTATATGTATATTCTGATGTAACTAGGGACTCTACAGTCAGAACTGCCATAAGACTCAGTCATTTCTGAAACAATGAAGGCCACATTTTTTTCAGTCTCTTTCAGAAGTACCCAATTTTATTACCAACGCACACATGAGGCTGATCACAACCCCCCATAATTCCAACTGAAGGGATTTCTAACTCTTCTGGCCTCTGTAGGAAATGTAGGACAATGTATTACACAGACATTGACACATATGTGAACTTAAAATCTTGGCTAGGGAGCACTAGGCAAGTTCTTAATTCTGAAATTATTGCAAGTTGTCCAAACCAAACAGCTTTTTCACTAGTATTTCCTACTTTTCTCAAAAAAAAAAAAAAAAAAAAAAACTAATAGGTTCCTCATTCTTATTAGGAAACCATTGAATCCTAGATGCTAGTGAACATCAACTAGCAGCCCGAGCATCACTCCTCAACACGTATTTTTATTATCCCACAGGGAGCATGAGGGGCCAGCTAATTTATCTACTTCTCATGTGCAGCTTCAGTGCTCAGCCTTCTTCTAGCCTGGGAATCAATTATATACAATGATCAGAATTTAGACACATGTGTCTGCAGTGCTGGCTGCATATAAACATAGACACAGCACTACAGAGGACATGAATTTGAGTGGGTCTATGTTGGCAGGACTAGTGGAAATCTAGAAATGTGCTCATATCTTTGTTGCAAATATTTGTATTATTCAGTGGCTTAGACAATAAGATTGGAAGTTCATCTAGGAACAAGTACATAACAAGTCCCTGTTTCAAAAAACAAAAAACAAAGAACTCACCTAAAGTAGAGATATTTAGATTATTTTGTTTCCAAGTCAGATTCCTCTCAGACCCAGATCCAAGGCTTTGAATTGGCCAAAACCAAAACTACCCTATCAATGAACGGTTAGAATGCATGAAAGGGCTGGCCTTACAAATCCAAAGCTTTAGGATCTCCATGACACAGAGAAATAACAGGATTTCCCAGAGGAGACCTGTGAGGATCCGGTATTGGTAACAAAGCAGAAGCCAGGGGCCTCAAACCAGACTAATGACTCATTGAAATGAACATTTGCAAGTAAAGCTGTTTGGAAAAAAGTGTATACTGTATGAGATATTGCAGCTTCTGTCAAAAGATGTTTTGTTTGAATGTTTGCTTATTATGTGTTTGTTTTCTTTCAGGGAGGCAGTACAAATGGCAGAGGGCAGATATGAAGGCATGAAGGCGTGGGGAGATAAGTAGAATTAGGGTGTATGACATGAATTCAAAGAACCAATAAGAAGTTTTTTTAAAAATAAATAAATAATAAAAAGAAAATATATACATCAAAGACATAATCTTACATACTACTGATGTATGGTCATGGGAAAGATGCACATGTCTTTTTGTCTGTTTTCTTTTTTTTTTTATTTTGCCCATGTCTTTTAAAACTTTATTTCTGTCAATATTTATGTAATGCTAACAAAATTTTTAGACTACAAAAATATATTTATTTGGGTTGCTATGCTTTTTTTAAGTTTTTAGTGGTGTATGTACATTTGCACTCATGCTAAAGCACACACAAGGAGGTCAAAGGACTAGTTGGAATAATCAGTATTTGCCTTGAATACTTGGAGAGGGAGAAATTAGAAAATCTACTCCCTTCACAATAGCCACAAACAATATAAAATATTGAGGAGTAACTCTAACCAAGCAAGTGAAGGACTTATTCAAAAAAAAACTTCAAACCTCTGAAGAAAGAGATTGAAGATGACATCAGAAGATGGAGGGATTTACCTTGTTCGTGGATTGGGAGAATCAACATAGTAAAAATGGCCATCTTACCAAAAGCAATTTACAGATTCAACGCAATCCCCATCAAAATACTCACAAAATATTTTGAAGATATTGAAAGATCAATTCTCAAATTCATATGGAGAAATAAAAAACCCAGAATAGCAAAAACAATCCTATACAACAAAAGATCCTCCGGAGGAATCTCCATACCTGATCTCAAGCTGTACTACAGAGCAACAATAATTAAAACAGCATGGTACCGGCAAAGCAATAGGCTGGTGGATCAATAGAATCGAATTGAAGACCCAGAGATGAATCCACACACATTTGCTCACTTGATTTTTGACAAAGAAGCCAAATCTATTCAATGGAAAAATGATAGCATCTTCAACAAATGGTGCTGGTCTAACTGGATGTCTACATGTAGAAAAATGCAATTAGACCCTTATTTGTCACCATGCACAAAACTCAGGTCCAAGTGGATTAAAGCCCTCAACTTAAAACCAGAGACATTAATTCAGTTTGAGGAAAAAGTGGGGAAGAGCCTGGGACACATAGGCACAGGAGACAACTTCCTGAACAGTACACCAACAGCCCAGGCCTTAATGTCAACAATTAATAAATGGGACCTCATGAGTTCCTTGTTTTTAATAGCTAACCAGTATTCCATTGTGTAAATATACCACAGTTTCCTTATCCATTCTTCAGTTACATCTGCTAGCTGAATATTATGTAATAAACAGGTTTGTATCAATCTCTTAGGAGTAATAGAATCAAAATCAAGGTTGGGCAGCTTAAACAAAAGGGATTTTTTTTTTTTTTTTTTTTTTTTTTTTGTCTTATCATCCTGAAAGCTAGCAGTCCACAATCAAGGTGTGCACATAGCTAGTTTCTCTTTCACTTTCCTTGCCTGGTAGATGCCCTCTCCATGTCAGTTTGTCCCATTAGACTAGAACTCTCTCTAGCTGTGGGTTACAACCCCAAAAAGATAATGAGAAAACACAGATATTTGCATTATTATTCATATCAATGGCAAAATTACACTTATGAAATGGCAACAATAATAATGTTATGGTTGGGGTCATCAAAGCATGAGGAACAGTATTAAAATGTCCCAGCATCAGGAAGGTTGAGAACCGCGTCTCTAAAGGCATTGCTTTAACATAAAGATCTCTTAAGTGTCTTCTTTCCAAACACAGTGAGGTTCCGAGGTACACGGTATGAGGATCTAAACACATAACTAAGTCGTTACCCCACAGAGCAAATTTTACATACAAGACCTTATCTGACTGGAAACTTGGGGTGGTTAAGGCTAAACAAAATGGCTTCTCACCAAGACTGCACCTCAACCAGAACTTCTTTTTGATCTTGGACAAAGGTGTAATGTCTGAGTTTACCAGTAGTTTCCTGCTCAACATGCCAGGTGAGGTTGACAGCTAAAAGTGAAATACCTCCCCACTACTCTCCCTGGCCCCCGCCCTCACAGGAGTCAGTGTCCATTTTTGTCTTTCTTCTGTAGATGCTACACTTTTCTTTGGAGCCATGCCTGTGGAGCGACACGGAAAAGCCTGTGTCTCCATCATGAGTGTCCGACTAGCCAAAGCCAATTGGTTCCCACCTTGCTCTGGATTCCTAGATCAAAGTGCCTTTGCCCAGCTAGCCACCTTGAGATAATCCCATCCCTTTCACATCCCTACATCTTATGGTGCTTTTTTCCTTAGACATGCTCGGTAATATTCACTCCAAAATCTCACACATAATCAGCACAACGAATTTACAGGCAAAATGCTGCTCCTCATGTCAGAACCCTCAGTCTTCACAGGAAATTCTATCAAACCTTTGAGTATGGGGCTACTACTTCAGAATGTTTACAATTGCCTCTAGACTAATTTGTATTGTTTGTTTGGCTCTTATCCTCACCTACAATTATAGTTATGATGCTTTCTGAGAAGTTCATTTCACACAACTGCATTTTTCTCTTTTCATTTGGTGGGAAAGGAGGAAATAATTGGAAATACACACCTAGCTCTCTTCCTTTGGGCCATAATCACAGGCTCTGATCCTGTTATACCTCTTTATGAGCTGGTAAACAATTCCTTAATCCTCTTGTGACTGCACACGATACGGCTTATCTCCACAAATAAAGAAATCCTGTAGGTCCCCAAACAAGTGAGTCTGCCTTACATTGGAAACATTTCCCATGGTGAGAGCAGCAAGAAGTCCCTGCAGGTGTCCAAGAAGTAAATCTATCCATCCCAACAGGTGTTTGCACTGAAAAGAAGTCAACAGGCAAGGTAAATGCAATATGAGATTTATTCTTGCTTGTGGACAATGCCAATCTATAATAATGTTAAATAATATTAGTCATTTCACATATTCCCATAGCCCTTGCCAAAACATTAAATGCAGAGCATATCTATGAAAAAATGTCTCAGAGGATGAAAAGTGCTCCTATGCAATTATTTGACTACAGAAGAGTTTCTGAGTTGACCTTACCATTGCACATCTGTCCCTTATGAATGATTCTTCAGCAGCACTCAATACGCTCTCTGTTCTACAGAAAGCTAAGCCCCAATTTTAAGCATAGAATCTGAATCCTTCAATGAAAACTTACTGATTTAGAACAAAACCCAAATTATCTCAAAGTGCCCCTAACTCCCTTTCTAGCATGCATCACCAACCCCTTATGACTGACCATGGTTAAGCTTTCTCTGAATCCAGCCTCGGGTCAGGCCCCAGGGTTTACCATCTATAGCTCCTTCTGCCTACATCCCCTCTGCCAAAGCTTTCACCATCAAGGCATCTCAAGTCTCAGAGAGTTTCTCTGACTTTACCCATCAAACTCTTTACTCACTAACTCTCCATAGATTTTCACACAGCATAGTACCAGCTACAATCTTATGTTGTTACCTGTGTCTTTGCATTGGAATAGAAGCATTGCATCATGACATCAACACTCATGCCATGTCTAGGCCATGGTAAGTATTCGTTCATCGGTACAAGCCTCCAGTGATATATGGAGGGCATTTGGATGAGAAGTGTTTATGAAGAGCTCATGTCTATGGCATTTACTAAAACAGAATTGCCCTATGGTTTTGAACCATCTGAATAAGTCCCAGTCTCTCTACTTCCCGAACCTCACCAGCTGCTCCTTTTCAAATGTGTCCAGATGAGAATGGCAGTCTAGCTTTTCTGGTCTTTTCTTTCTAAGAATTCACTCTACATCATATTGATAAGTGCAGTGAGATGCTCTAAGGCATTTGTACACAGAAATTAGAGCTCACAATTAAGGCATGTCTTTAATCACATTTTAGAATTTTAAGTGTTCATCAATATTAACGGTGTCACTGAACATCCAGAACAGCTTGCAGAGATAATCAAAAAAGAAACAGTGTACTGTTTCTTCTACTTTCCTTCCAGAACAAATACAATCTCAGAGTCAACTGGGACCAGACACATGCATTCAGAATCTTGATGCTTTAAGCAAATACTTTTATAAGATATTTGACATTTTAAAATGTTTAAATATAATTTGGCAGGTTCCAAAGATTATTAGTTTAAATTTAATTTAAATGTAAAATTTTGAAGTATAGTTCATTTAGATAATTATTTTTAACTAATCTAATTTTGTCCAGTAGATCAAGGATATTAGCTTTTATATATTTAGCATAAAACATGGAGATGCTCAGATCTGTGATAATGTTAGAGAGACAACTATACTTGCTGAGAAACTATGGACCTTGCCACATGGTGGTGGCACACGCTTTTAATCCCAGCAGTTGGGAGGCAGAGGCAGGTTGATCTCTGTGAGTTTGTGGCCTCCCTGGTTTACAAAGCAAGTCCAAGACAACCAGTGCTACACAGAGAAACCCTGTCTTGAAAAACCAACAAAACAAAACAAAAAACCAAAAATCATTTTTGGAGGAGACAAGAATGCTGCAAGAAGACCAACAGACCCATAGACAGAAGCACCAAACAAAGAACATGCATGGACTAGACCAAGGCCCCCTACACATATGTAACCAATGGGCAGTTTGATCTTCACACGGGTCCCCTAGTAAGTTAAGCAGGTGCTCTCTATGTCATGAACTCTTTTGACCACTTTCTATTACTTTGCCCTAACCGGGCTGTATTGCTGGTCCTCAATGGATCAGTATGAGCTCAGTTCTGATGTGACTTGATGTGAGGGTGGTTTTGTTGGGCAAGGGGGCTCCCCTTTCTCTCCCCTTTTTTCTGAGGAAAAGGGGAGAGGGGACAGGGGGAAGATGGTGAGAGGGAGAGAACAGGAGAGGAGGGAGGGGGCTATGATGGGGATGTAAAGTGAATATATAATTTAAATATATAATTTAATTTAAAAGGAAATTTTAGGCCTCATGCATCTGAATTCTGATCCTGAGCCAGCTGCCCAACTTCATGTGGGGTTTTAAAGTTCTCATGACTTTAGATTCCTTACCTAAAACATTAGGACACATAGTAGGCAAACTTTAGTAAAGACTTTTAAGTTATAGTAAGATAACAAAGCATTCAGAAATCAGAGTCAGTGTAGATCTGTGCTTAATGAGTGTTATCATTTGGCTTATTTCATTGGAAGCTGACAAGTTCTTTGAATGGTAATGACAATAAAAATAAACAAGATAATGCAGAAATTCTAATTTTTAAACTTTTTATGTGATTTAAAATGAAAATGGAACATCAACTTAGTAATAATAGTATATACAGCCTATGACATAAATAAAATAGTGGGTTTAGAAAATGAACTACACAGGTTTGCCAATGACACTGCCTACAATAATCTGTAAGCAATTATTTCTGAGGAAGGACTTCCATGGTGTGTATGTGAAATTATCAATAAATGATAGTCCCTTATAGATTCTTCATGATTTTAGGTGTATCATATTTCTTGAAGTTACAAAATGTTGAGGAATGTCATTATCCAGATGATTGACAAGTTCCCATAGATTAATTCTTTTAAAAGGTGGACAGTGATACGCTTCTAATTATATAAGCTTTCAAACACAACTCCCAAAGAAAATAAGTAATAATCTACTCTCTAGTCAAATAAGAGTGTCCATAGTACTGGAACACTCCAGGTCTCTTCAAGACAACTAGTAAATCTGTGAACTGTAGGCAGGGTCTTCCCTTTTTTTCAATCTTGAGTCATCCTCAGGATGGTGGGAGTAGCCAGCCAACCCCAGGATGCTTCCATGTGTCTCTAGAAGCAGGAATCTTCTCCTCTCTCTGGGGAAACATGAGCAGATGTTGGTGCTTTGGAGTCTAGACCACCGATTTGGGTTATCTTGAATTCCATGGTCCAATGCAGTACAGTTGAATAAAATTTTTATGTAACAGACAAAGCAACATTGTAAATCAATTCACTTCTTTAAAATGTTGATGGAGAAGATGGTGGCACCTAGCACTTATGGTACCTGAGTAGCAGAAGATCAGAGACTGTGGAACAAGTGAGTGACCTGGTGCTGACTCCAAAAAACCAACATCTCTGTTTTCCAGATGAGAGGTTCCATCCAAGAAGCTAGGGGTGTACAGTTGCTGGCCCCCATGGATGGCTCTGAGGTCCAAGAGACACATGGTGTTAGACTCCTGGCACCCAGTGCCTTCCACATACCTGAACATGACTTTTGAGTTCCAGAAAGGCATAGCTCCAGCACAGCTCAGCATCCAGACACCTGTCCTCACACCTCACCAAGGACAGCTCATGAATAACAGAGACATGGTCATATCCTTTGGTTCATGGTTCTACCAATCCTGCTGTGAAGAGCGCTGGCCAAGAGGAGCATACAGGGTCCTGAAGTAAGCCCTTGTCCAGCACATCTGCTTCAGGCCTGTATAGTCTGATAATCTGGATGTGCTTTGAGGCTTCTGGTCAGACTTACAGAAAATGAAGTCTGCATTTGGAGTCAATGCAGACTTTTTTGTATTAATGGAGCCTTAATATTTTATACTTTCATGTTCTATACATTCATTTTATCCTTTATGTTGTTGCCATCAATACATAGGCATTTCACAGTGCAGTTTTAAAATTACATGAGTGTCAATGTTGAATTTTAAAAATTAGCCATTGTAGAAATTAAACACAGGAGGTAATCAATTATCTTGACTTTAGAAATATAATCATTGAGAGTTTATATGTGATTTTTACTTTTCTAATGCATACTCAAAATAGAAAATTAAAATAAGAAGAGAAATAAATATGTTCTGATACTTACATAGAATAATTTTCAAAGAAGGCAGTTGTTACTAGCACATAAAATATTTTCTACTTTGCAAAGTATGCAGTGTTTTTTAAAAAGTCGTTTTCAAAATGCTAGCTATGGTATAGAGGCTTTGAATGGTTTATTTAGTGTGTACAGATTAAAGTTGTACAGGCAAAATCCTCCTTAAACTAAAATTAGGTTAAAAAGAAAGGAGCCCCAGCTTTTCTTAATATCTTTTTTTATTAACTCATTCATACTACATCTCAATTGTTACCCCATCCCTTGTATCCTCCCCTTCCTCCCTCCCTCCCGCTTACCCCCTACGCCCCTCCCCTATGACTGTGACTGAGGGGGACCTCCTCCCCCTGTATATGCTCATAGAGTATCAAGTCTCTTCTTGGTAGCCTGCTATCCTTCCTCTGAGGGCCACCAGGTATCCCCTTCAAGGGGATGTTGTCAAATATGATGTACCCGAGTTTGTATGAAAGTCGGTCGCCTGAGTGGAGACTGTCCTGTCCATTGGTTAGATCTGGTTCAGGGTTTGAAGTTTACTGCACATATTGTCCTTGGCTGGTGCCATAGTTTGAGCAGAACCCCTGGACCCAAATCCTCCCATCATAATGTTCTTCTTGTAGGTTTCTAGGACCCTCTGGATCCTTCTATTTCCTAATTCTCTCATACTCCTTCTATCCCACTTTCATGGGATGTGCCCTTTGGGCTACTGTCCAGATATAAGTACGTATACACCATTTGAGTCTTTCTGCTTCTGGGTTAACTCACTCATTATGATCCTTTCTAGTTCAATCCATTTGTCCACAAATTTGGGGAATTCCTTGCTTTTTATAGCTGAGTAGTATTCCATAGGGTAAATGTACCATAGTTTCTTTATCCATTCTTCTACTGAGGGACACTTAGACTGTTTCCATGTTCTAGCTATTATGAATAAGGCCATATTTATCACCCTGCATGAAAGACTTCAACATAAAAAGAGATGCACTAAATATATTAGAAGGGAAAGTGGGGAAGAGCCTAGAATTCATTTGCACAGGAGACAACTTCCTGAACAGAACACCAACAGCTCAGGTTCTAAGGACAACAATTAATAAATAGAACCTCTTGAAAGTAAAAGCCTTCTGTTAGGCAAAGGACACTGCCAACAAACAAAACAACAACCTACAGATTGGAAAAAGATCTTCACAAACACTACATCTGACAAAGGGCTAATATACAAAATATATATGCATATGCATATAATGCAAAAAATCAACACAAGTGAAATAACCCAATTTTTTAAAAATGGGGTACAGAGCTAAAGAGAAAATTTTCAACAGAGGAATCTTGAATGGTCAAGAAGCACTTAAAGAAATGCTAAACATGCTTAGTAAACATTCCTCTCAGCAGGCTGGACAGTAACATCCTGCATCCTTCATGTTCCAGCACCAAGCGCTTCAATTGCTGTTCCTCATCAGAACAAGACAGCTCCCAGGACACCTTCAAAGAAAGCTTCCAATGACAATTGTTTCAGCATTTCAGACTCTAATTAAGCGTGGAATTTCCCAGCATTTAGAAACTGGACCACAAATGCTATTACTAGCTTGTTTAACCATTTCCCCAAATTTATTTGGGCCCCAACAAAGGTGGTATTCATCCCAAGTCAGCTGGAAGAAACCTTAGCCCCATTTTCATTTATGGGGGTCAGGTATGTTTATGGTTGCTTTCTTGGGCTATAGAGGGTTATTTTCAGTGGGAGTTGGTTACAAGTTATTATTAGTCTTATTTAGAGAGAAAACAAGGTTGGACTCAGGGATGTCTCTCTTTTCCTTTATCTTACATTCTTTGGTTTGGAGATAGGGGTTGAAAAGAAAGAAGGGGGAATATAGAAATATATAGAGAAGATAGAACAAAAAAGTAGATTAGTGAATCTACTCCTCAACTTAATACCTCAATTGTCACTCACAATGTTATTTTTAACTCACTAGTATAGGATTTTGTATATAAATGCAAAATAAGTTTAAGACACATTGGTATAAAAAAAAAGATACATTGGTATAGAATTCAAATGTAAGAATATTCTTCACACAAATTAAAGATATATATACATATATATACATATATATATTTCTAATCTAATATTAGGTATCACACCGACATAACTCAATTAAAATACAAAGTTTACTTCCAATATTTTGAAAGTGCTATTGCAGGCTGCTTAGGATAAATAAGATATACAAGTTAATTGTTAGCTGATCAAATCATGGCCATGCCAATTTGATTCTATAAAGAGATAAGGTAACGTAATTAGATAAAGTCTTTTTTTTAAGTCTTCAGAAAACCTCAGAGACATACAGAATATGGCATTTAAAAATGTTTTTGTTATTTTAAAGATAGCACTGACAATGAGACAGGTTAAACTCCTGGCAGCACCCATCCTACCTCAAAGAGGATGATGAGCACCAAAGAACATCCTTATGAAGATGGCTTCAAATGTGGCAAACCAGCCACTGGGAAAAATGTCCTATTTATACCAAGGACAGGATTCTGCCTAAAAAGGACAAGCTTGGAAGCAGGCAGAGTCGATGGCCAAACTCTGCCAAGACAGGGTAAACAAGTCCTCAGTAGTTCCTGCCTCACTTATATGTCTGTCAGATATATTGGACGAGAAGGCTGAAAGAGATGCTCCAATGTTAGAGTTTTGGGTGACTCTTCGGGAAGCAAACTGTCTCTGTCATCCTCTCATTTGGAAAGTTACTAACCTGCACTCCCGGTATACTCAGGTAATCAATTTTATTCCTTCTTAAGTCTCTGCTAGGGTTGAAGACCAGATAGTTTAGTTTTACAATTAAGATTAGTTGTTTAGAGGTTAAGATGTTTTTAGGTCTAGATAGATGTTTCAAGTTGATAATGATGAGATATGATAGATACTGATTTACATCCATAATTTTAGACATATCAAGATAGGAAAGATGTTTTCTTCAACGCAGTCAAATACAAATAGCCAAAACACTAAGAATGTAACATTTATATAATCCTTGCTATAGGTAGTTTCTTGTATATCTGTGAAATAATATAAATGTATGTGTAAAAAATAAAAAATATTTAATAAAATATTTAATAAAATTTAATAAAAAATTAAAACAAAAAGAAAAGTAAAACTACTTTATCATAAAAAAAAAAAAATCAAGTGACAGTACAAGCTGGTGAGGATGTGAAGATAAGGCAACACTCCTCCATTGCTGGTGGGAGTGCAAACTTGTACAACCACTTTGAAAATCAATCAGGCACTTCCTCATGATATTGGGAATACTTCTACTTCAAGACTCAGCTATACTCACCCACATTCCTGGGCACATATGCAAAGAGGCTCCGCCATACAACAAGAACACTCGCTCAACTATGTTCATAGCAGCTTTATTCATAATAGACAGAATGTGGAAACAAACTAGATGTCCCTCAACTGAAGAATGGATTAAGGAAATGTGGAACATTTCCACAATGTCATACTACTCAGCTATTAAAAACAGAGAAATCATAAAATTTGCAGGAAAATAGATGAAACTAGAGTAGAAGATCCTGAGTGAGCTAACCCAGGCCCAGAAAGTCACGCGTGGTATGTACTCACTTACAAGTGGATATTTGCCACATACTACAGGGTAAACACACTACAATTCACAGACCTAAAGAAGATAAAAAACAAGCAGACCCCAAGGGAGGATGCTTAAATCTCCCACCTACGGGGAAATAGAATAGACAGCAGATGAGGCAGAAGAGAATGATCAAGACAGTGGAAGGATCAAAGAGAAACGAGGGTAGAGATCAGACCGGGATAGAGCGGGTCTGGGCAGGAGGAGAAAGGGACTGCAGAGAGAAAAGAAACCGTGGCTTGGCCATCTCTGTGGCAAGCTAAAGGCCTGAAAATAGGGCAGGCTACTGGGAGGATATGGAGGTGACTTTAGCTGAGACTCATGGTAGCAGGGGTCATGGAGACTGAAGAGGACACCTTCTAACTAAACAGGATTCTTAGTGGAGGGAGGGGAACACACCAACTCACCCACAGAAACTTTGACCCAAAATTTCCTTGCTTACAAGATGTGCAGGGATAAAGATAGAGCAGAGATTAAGGTAATGTCCAACCAATGCCTGGCCCAACCTGACACACAGCCCATGGGAGAGAGCCAACCCCTGACACTATTAATGACACTCAGCTATACTTGCAGACAGGAGCCTAGCATAGCTGTTGTCTGAAAGGCTCCATCCAGCAATGGGTGAAAACAGATGCTGAGACTCAAAGCCAAACATTGGGCAAAGTGTAGGGAGTCTTCTGGAGAAGTGGGGAGAGGAAGGATAGAAGGACCTGGGTGGATATGCAGATTTGGGCCAGGGGCCCCCCTCAAACTATGGCACCAGCCAAGGACAATACAGGCAGTAAACTTCAAACCCCTACCCAGATCTAGCCAATGGACAGGACATTCTTCACAGTTGAGTGAAGAGTGGGGTATGACTTTCACACATACTCTGGTGCCTCATATTTGACCATGTCCCTTGGAGGGGGAGACCTGGTGGCACTCAGAGGAAGGATAGCAGGCTACCAAGAAGAGACTTGATACCCTATGAGCATATACAGGGGGAGGAGGCCCCCCTCAGTCACAGTCATAGGGGAGGGGAGTAAGGGAAAAATGGGAGGGAGGGAAGAATGGGAGGATACAAGGGATGGGATAACCATTGAGATGTAACAAGAATAAATTAATTAAAAAAAAAAAAAAAGGACCTGGGTGGGACAGGAGCTCTACAAGAAAACTAACAAAGCCAACTTACTTGCAGAAACTGAAGCACCTAGGCTCCCAATACAGATGTAGCCAATGGGCAGCTCAGTCTTCATGTGGATCTCCTAATAAGTGGAGCAGGAGATTTCTCTAACATGGACTCTTTGCCTGACTTTGATCCCTTCTCTCCTAGCGGAGCTGGGAAGAGGATGCATTCAGTCCTGATGTGACTGGAGTGAGTTGGTGGGGTGGGTTCCCCTTTTCTGAGGAGTAGAGGAAGGAGACAGAGAAAGGACGAGACTAGGAGGAGAGGAATAAGGAGGCTACGATCAAGATATAAAGTGAATAAATAAACAAACAAAATTTGAAATATGTTGATGGAAATGCAAGGGGAAGAAATCTCTGTTGTAGACCTAAGATGCTATCTGATGGCATCCTTAGCCATTTGGTTGGTGAAAGTTGGGTGATTTCTTATGTTAATACACCCCACAGGGTTTTATCTGTTACTCACTGGATGTTAGGTATGACATAGAGGTGGGCAAGGAGTGGCTATTTAAGGTGTCCAATATAACTTGTAATTAGCCTCAGGACCTGCAAAATTCCAACCGCACTACCATCACTGAAGTCCTAAACAGTTAATTTGCCTTGCAGAAAGTTCAGTAGAAAGTGTGGCTTCTTAATGTCATATATTCTTCCAGAGCCACATGACAATTCATATCCCAATCTTTTGATTAAAAAACAAAATCATGCAATAGTGCAGATAAAAGCATTTAATAAAAGTAAACTAAATGTGTGAAAAGCAGCCCTGCTTTATTGAGAGGAAATAGCCTTCGTTTCAGGGGCCTCCTGGAAGCCCTGCTACCTCTGCTAGACTTCCTTTCATTCAGTATTTTAAATTTTGTGAAAGTTGCTTCCCTGCTTCTTTCACGTAGTATTCCAAATCCTAAGAAGACAAATGTGATGTTTTCCTTTCCTAAGATTGGTGTGTTACCAGGATGAGGAGGTGGAGCCCAAAACAAATTAGTGGGGTCCACCTTCTAGGGGCCCCATGCCTGCTACTGTCTGACTAGCTGCCTAACAAAGGAACAGAACACCAGCTCCAAGGGCATGTGGAGCTATCAGGGAGTCTGGTAGTATTCATACAATGGTAGGCATGCCCTTGTTTCTTTCTTTACCTTTGCATTACTCTGCAAAACTGGTGTAGCCGGATCTATGCCCCGCCCTAAGCAGGCTCCTATATTTAAGGAAGGAGAGAACAGGATTAATTCAGAAACTGCCCACAAACTCCCCTGCAGGTGGCATGCATTAGGCAGCAGAACTCAACAGCTACCCTAGAAGAGCAATCTAAAGACAGTGAAGTCATCAGCTGTCAACCAACAGGGATCAAAGATCAAGATATAGAAAGAACTTCACCTGGAATCCTGTGAGTATTAACAACTATCTTCCTGAGTCCCAGGCAGGACTGCCTCAAGGAACAGACGTCAAAGTCAGGAAAAGAGCAAGGGATAGTCACTGTTTCCGGTGCAGAACATAGCACTAACTTTTCTTTTCTTTTCTTTTCTTTAATATCTGTACATATACTTTATTTTTTATTTTAATTTTTTAATTAATGTATTTATATTACATCTCAATAGTTATCCCATCCCTTGTATTCTCCCATTCCTCCCTCCCTCTCGCTTTCCCCCTACTCCACTCCCCTATGTCTGTGACTGAGGGGGACCTCCTCCCCTTGTATATGTTCATAGGGTATCAAGTCTCTTCTTGGTAGCCTGCTATCCTTCCTCTGAGTGCCACCAGGCCTCCCCCTCAAGGGGGGAGTTTGTATGAAAGTCAGATCTCATTCTCCACTCAACGGTGGAGAATGTCCTGTCCATCAGCTAGGCCTGGGTAGGGGTTCGAAGTTTACTGCCTATATTTTCCTTGGCTGGTGCCATAGTTCGAGCAGGAAGGGCCCCAGGACCCAGATCTGCCCGTCATAATGTTCTTCTTGTAGGTTTCCAGGACCCTAACTTTTCATGATAAAGGAGAAAAGTATGTTGTGCCTCTAGCCCCAAATTTTTCAAGTTCTGGGTTTTTGGTCTTATTGTTAGATGCAAGAGTGAGGCATAGCTGAAGGATTGGCAGAAATCACCTTGACCAAAAACAGTCAAGAATTTTTTTCCCTGCAGAAAGACACCAAGGTTAAATGCATGTGTCATAAAGCAGGGCCAAGATCTCCTCAGTGTACGAAACCAGCACAAATTCTGTCCATGTTCTGTCTGAGGAGACACCATGTACTAGCTGTTCTGAAAGGAACCAAAGTGTGGCCTGACCTGGAAAGCCCACACAATCTGACTGGCTGTCCAAGCTAAACCTTTTCTGCTTTCTCCTGATAAAAGGGTAGCTTTCTTTTTGTTCTCCTCAGAAGGAACTCGGGCCTTTGCTGCAGACACTTGCATCTGGCCATCTGGGTTCACAGGTCAGTGTGCACAGTTCTTTCCCAAGGATAATATGAGGACATGTACCTCCCAGCCCCTCGGGATGCTGAAGCCTTGAAAGGTTATGACATTGCAGGGACACAGGGAAACTGAAGGGATATTTTCCAGAAGTACCTGGATCTTAGACTCCCTAAAAGCATCCTCCTTCACCTCAGAGACAGGTTGACTACTGAAAGCACCGGTATCTGTTAGAGACGCTGAGGCATTTGACTCATGGAAGCAGGACTTAATTAACTGACAAGATCGTCTTATGACTTCCTGGCACCTTCAGAACTGAACACTGGCCCTTCCTGGACTATGGTAATAAAATTGAAGGGAACCTTCCCTGATCTCCTTGAAATCACTGTGCTGGGCCACCGCAAAGAGGCTTTTGGGTTTTTCACCCCGGCATAGAGCCACACACAAGAGAATAATGGCATAGTAAGTAGATTAAGAAAGAAGCCTTCTACGGCCTGGTGGAAAGCATTCACATGGCCACAGGAAGATGACTTGGAACCAGCAGTCTGCAGGAGTTCCTGGGTCAGAGCCTCTTAAGTGGCTGTAGCTACCGAGTATCCGTTGGGGTTATAAAACTCCCAGAGTAGTTGCGGGTGAACGCCTCCCCCTCCAAAAGCACAAGAGAGCTGTCTCTGTGCCAGGGTCATTCTCCCACAGAGAATTCACAGGCCAAGCTATGTCTGTAGTAATAAATGCAGGCTGAGTGAGACTAGGCTGGAAGCAAGCTATAACTCAAGGGGGAAAATCCTTTTATGCCTTTAAATGTCAAGAGTAGATACTTGATGTGAGTTTCTTACCAGCCAGAGCAGGAAGCAGGCCTCCATTATATGGCATTGTTGCACTAGCAATGTTAAGCTGTACAGACATAGTTCTAGGGGCCAAAAGGCAGAAACCAGCTTATTTATAGATTTCAGTAGCAAATTTTACTTAAGTATCACTGTGTTTATATGTCATTGAAATTATGTTTGCTAAGTTGAATGTGCTTACATCCACTATCAGTTTTAGAGTTTATTTCTCTATGAAAATATGATTTATTTTTGTCTTAGTACATGAACTTGAAAGAAAACTTTTAAAAAGTGCATATATCCTGAAGCGTTTTGGTGTTTTGTTTTGTTTTGTTTCATTTTGTTTTGTTTTGCCAGTTTACAAAATATAGGGTTTTTATTTAAGCCACAAATAAGAGATTAAGGCACTTCTAGTTCTGGTTTATTTTTTTTATCAGAGCTTGAAAAGTCCTCCTACAACAGACACTATGAAACTGGGTACGTGCAGCAAACATCTTATTAACTAACCCAAACCTGGGTATGGTGGCAAAGAACACTTCAGGGTCTCCAGCAACAAGGCTGCAGCTGTGAGCATAGCAGGCTAAACAGCTACACCACAGGGAACATGGGGAAATGCCAACTGAAACTACTTTTGTAATGTCTTTAAATTATAAAATAGTCACATAATTTCCACCTTCACTTTCCTCCCTCCAGTCCCTCCCATGTACACTTCCTTGCTCTTTCTTAAATTCATGACCTCTTTTACAAGAACACCAAAAAAAAACCCCAAACACACATACACACACACACACACAGAGAGAGAGAGAGAGAGAGAGAGAGAGAGAGAGAGAGAAACAGACAGACAGACAGAGACAGAGAGAGAGAGAGAGAGAGAGAGAGAGAGAGAGAGAGAGAGAGAGATTTCTAAATATATAAAAACAATCAGCCTAGTTACTTGTTTAATGTCAGGGTTAACCACTTATATTGCAAATCCAGTTGGGGATTTTAGTATTCCTTACCAACCGGGGTTTTAATGTCATGAAGCTCTTTCTTTTTTTTAATTATTTTATTTTTGTACATATACATTTATATTATTATACATATATACAATAGATTACCTCTAGCAAGAAGAACTGTGACATAATCAAAAATTATATAAATGTTACATTCTTAGTATTTTGGCTATTTGTATTTGACAGCCTTGAAGAAGACATCTTTCCTATCTTGGTGCATGTAAATGAAGCTCTTTCATTTGTAGTGTTTCTTTTAAAATTTTTTAAGTGTCTCTTTTTTTTTCCTTTTTTTATTAATTTATTCTTGTTACATCTCTTTTTTTTTAGGGGTGGCATTTGCATTGTTCACTAGAGGGCTAAATCATAGTAGGTTTGAGATGTCCTTTCTTTCTGAAAGACTTTCTGGTGGGATGCTCTACCTCAAGTCCTCTTCAGAGGTTTGGTATTGTCCTGTGTCAGTTAGGGCCTGTCTGGGTCCCGTGCTTTATCTGTGATTTGTGAAACTCTACACATGCCTGCGGGCCTAACCCATGGTCAGTTCTGCTCTCTACCATGAATCTTCAGCTTTCAAGAAAACCATTGGGCATTGTGGAACTCCAAAGTACCAGCAGGCTTTGTCCAGAGCTTTCACTACAGTCACGGAGGGATACAGAACTTTCCACATACATGTGGGCCTAATTCAGAACCAAATTCTTCATCAATCTCTTATAATGATCACAAAATCATTCTGTTTTATCATTGTCTATTGATACATAATGCTGATACATTTGTGGGATCCAAGTCAGTTGTCCCATATTATGCTCAATACTCAGGACGCATCTAGGTGTGTCTGTCTTCATGATGATATTTGGGTTGAATGTCATTAGAATGTTTCTCAGGTCATGGTATTGACATTTGGCTATGCTGCAGCAGACATAATGTCAAGGACTCCTGTTGCTACTGATCCTAATTCAGAATACATACTTAACGTGTGTTCCATCCAGATCTCTTCATCTTATGAGACATTTCATCTTAGAAATCTGAAACTGTATGAATATCCTGCCTTGGTATTTCTTTAATGCCTGAGTATTAGGATTTATTCTATTTATTCTGGCTAAAAAAAGAAAGCATATTTAAGAATGCATATTCATAATGGCAAAGGGAAGAATGAGACAGAAAAATATGAAATGACAAATTTTTTTCTTAATTTTTTTTTATAAAAAATCAAGAGTCCATAGGTGTGCCAATTTATTTCTTTGTTTTCAGTTTTACTCCACTCATGAATATGTCTGTTTTATGGCAATACCGTGCTGCTTTTATTACTATATCTTTTTAGCTCAACTTGAAATTTGTTGTTATATATATTCATTTATTCACTTTACATCTTAGTTATAGCCCCATCCCTCTTCTCCCCTCAGTCCCAACCTCCCTCTCCCCATTTCCCATTCTGTTCCTCAGAAAAAGGAAGCCCCACTTTCCATCCACCCTGGCTCATCAGGCTGCATCAGGACTGATTACGTCCTCTAACCCTGTGACCTGGCAAAATAGTCCTACCACGGGGAAGTGATCAAAAAGCTGGCAACAGAGTCCATACCAGAGACAGGCCCTGCTCCATTATTAGAGGGCCTACATGAAGTCTGAGCTGCCTGTCAGCTATATCTGTGCTGGGGTCCTAGATCCAGTCCATGCACGGTCCTTGGTTCATTCTTCAGTCTCAGCAAGCCCATCTGGGCCCTGGTTAGTTGGCTATGTTGGTCTTCTTGTGAAGCTCCTGTCACCTCCAGTTCCTTCCCCATTTCCCCCCAGGACTCCCTATCTATCACCTGATGTTTGGCATTGAGTCTCGGTATCTGTTTTGAGGGGCTGCTGGGTGGAGCCTCTCAGAAGCAACTCTGCTAGATTCCTGTCTGCAAGCATAGCAGAGTATCATTGATAGTGTCAGGGCTGGCTCCCTCTCATGGGGGCAGGAGTGTCTTGGTATGGGCCAGGCATTGGATAGACCTTCCCTCGATCTCTATTCTATCTGTTCTATCTTTATTCCTGCACATCTTGTATGCAGGAGACAGTCTGAGTCAAAATTTTTGTGGATGGGTTGGTGTACCCCTCTCCCTACTAGGAGTCTTGTCTAGTTAGAGCAAGTCCTTTACAGTCTCTATGGCCCCTGCTACTAGAAGTCTCTGCTAGAGTCCTCCTCATATCCTCCCAGGAGCCTGCCTTGACTTAGGTCTCCAGCTTGTCAAAGAGATGCTCCTACCCACAGTTAGTTACACTTTTCTCTACAGGCCTTCTGTCCTTCCACTCCTGCTCTCCTGAAGTCTGATCTCCACCTTCATATCTCTTCGTGTTCCTTCTCCTGTCCTTTTTCCCTCTCTCCTGTCTTGTTCTCTCTCTTTAACCATTGCCTCTGTCTAATCTATTTCCCTATCTGAGTGAGATTTAAGCATCCTCTCTTGGATCCTCCTTGTTAATTTTCTTCTTTGGGGCTATACAATGCAGTATGTTATTGCTGTCCTGTATGGCTAAAATCTACTTATAAGTGAGTACATACTTATGTGTGTCTTTATGGGACTGGGTTAACTCACTCAGGATGATATTTTCTAGATCCTTCCATTTGCCTGCAAATTTCATAGTATCTTTGTTTTTAATAGCTGAATATTATTCTATTGTGTAAATGTACCACAGTTTCTTTACCCATTCTTCAGTTGAGGGACATCTAGGTTGTTTACAGATTCAGGCTGTTAGGCATAGAACTACTATGAACATAGTTGAGCAAGTGCCCTTATATGGTGGAGCATCTTTTGGGTTTATACCCTGGAGTGGTATAGCTGGGTCTTGAAGTAGAGCTACTACCAATTTTCTGAGAAAGTGCCAGATGCATTTCCAAGTTTGTAATTTGTACAAGTTTGCACTGCCACCAGCAATGGAGGAACATTGTCTTTTCTGCATAGCCTCACCAGCATGTTATTTCTCTTGAGTTTTTGATCTTAGCCATTCTGACAGGTATAAGATGGAATCTCAGAATCTGCTTGATTTGAATTTCCCTCGTAAGTAGGGATATTGAGGATTTCTTTACGTCTTTTTCAGCCATTTGAGATTTCATTTGTTGAAAATTCTGTTCAGCTCTGTGTAAATTTTTTAATTGAGTTATTTTGTTTGTTAGTGTTTAATATTTTGAGTTCTTTATATACATTGGATATTAGTCCTTTATTGGATGTAGGACTGAAGAAGATCCTTTCCCAATCTGTAGATTGCTCTTTCATTACAGTGACAGTGTCCTTTGGCTTACAGAAGCTTTTCAGTTTTATGACATCCCATTTATTAATTATTGACCTTAGGGCCTTAAGCTGTTGGTTTTCTGTTCAGGAAGTTGTCTCCTGTGCCAACGGGTTCTGGCCTTTCCCTACTTACTCTTCTAATAGATTTAGTGTATCTGGTCTTATGTTGAGGTCTTTCATCTACTTGGACTTCAGTTTTCTTCAGGGTGACAAATATGGATCTATTTGTATTTTTCTACATGTAGACATCCAGTTAGAACTGCACCATTTGTTGAAAGTACTGTCTTTTTTCATTGTATGGTTTTGGCTCCTTTGTCAAAAATCAAGTGTAGGTAAGTGTGTGAGTTTATTTCTGGGTCTTTGATTTGATTCCAATGATCAATCAGTCTATTTCTATGGCAATACCATGGAGTTTTTATTACTAGTGATCTATAATATAACTTGAAGTCAAGGATGGAGATGTCTCCAGAATTTCTTTTATTGTATGTAATTGTTTTAGCTATTCCGGATGTTTTGTTTTTCCCTATGAAGTTGAGAATTGTTTTCAATGTCTTTAAAAAATTGTGTTGGGAATTGCATTGAATCTTTAGACTGCTTTTGGCAAGATGACCATTTTCACTATATTAATCCTACCAGTCCATGAGCATGGGTGATCTTTCCATCTTCTGATATCTTCTTCAGTTTCTTTTTCCAGAGCCTTAAAATTCTTGTCATATAGGTCTTTGACTCACTTGGTTAGAGTTACATCAAGATAGTTTTATTATTTGTGGCTATTATGAATGGTGTGGTTTCCTTAATTTTTTTCTCAGCTTCTTTGTTGTTTGTGTACAGTAGGGCTACTGATTTTTTTTTAATTAATCTTTTTTTCCAGCTACTTTCCTGAAGGGATTTTTTAGCTGTAGGAGTTCTCTGGTGGAATTTTTGGGGCTGCTTATGTATACAATCACATCATCTGCAAATAGCAATAGTTTGACTTCTTCCTTTCTGAATTTTATCCTTTTGATCTCCTTTAGCTGTTTTATTGCTCTAGATGGAACTAATTAGTACTGTGTTGAAGAGACAGGGAGCGAGTGGGCCACCTTGTTTTGTTCCTAATTCTAGTGGAATTGCTTTGAGTTTCTCTCCATTTAATTTGATGTTAGCTTTGGCTTGATGTATGTAGCTTTTACGATGTTTAGGTAAGTGCCTTGTATCTCTGGTCTCTCCAAGACTTTTATCATAAAGGGGTGTTGGATTTTGTCAAGGGCTTTTTCTGCATCTAATGAGATGATCATGTGATTGCTTTCTTTCAGTTTGTTATGTGGTAGATTACATTGATGGGTTTTCATATGTTGAAACATCCCTGCATCTGTGGGATGAAACCTATTTGATCATGGTGGATGATGAATTTGATGTGTTCTTGTATTCAGGTTAATAGTATTTTATGAAGTATTTTTGCATCAATGTTCATAAGAGAAATTGGTCAGAAATTCTCTTTCTTTGTTGAGTCTTTGTATCGTTTGGGTATCAGGGTGACTGTGGCATCATAGAATGAGTTTGGCAATATTCCTTCAGCTTCTATTTTGTGGAGCAGTTTAAGGAATATTGGTATTAGCTCTTCTTTGAAAGTCTGGCAGAATTCTTCACTAAAACTATCTAGTGCTGGTATATTTTTGGTTGACAGACTTTTGTTGACTACTTCAATTTCCCTACGGAATATAGGACTGTTTAAATTGTTTACCTGATCTTGATTTAACTTTGGTAGATAAAATCTATCAAAAATCCATCCATTTCTTTTAGACTTTCCAATTTTGGTGAATACAGGCTTTTGAAGTAAGACCTAATGATTCTTTGGATTTCCTCAGTGTCTGCTGTGCCCCTCTTTTCATTTCTGATTTTGTTAATGTTGGGTACTGTCTCTCTGCCTTTCAGTTAGGTTGGCTAGAGGTTTGTCAATCTTCTTGATACTCTCAAAGAACCAGCTCTCATTTTCATTGATTCTTTGGATTATTCTTTTCACTTATTTATTGATTTGTCTTGAGTTTAATTATTTCCTGCCATCTGTTCCTCTAGGCTGTGTTTCCCTCTTTTCTTTCTAAAGCTTTCAGGTGAGCTGTCAAGTTTCTAGTATGGGATCTCTCCAATTTCTTTATGAATGCACTGCTTTCATGGTGTGTCATCAGTATGGGTATTATTGTGTCTTCATTTTCTTTGAATTTTAGAAAGTCTTTCATTTCTTTCTTCCTTGGCCCATTGTCATTGAGCAGGGAGTTGTTCTGTTTCCATGTGTGTACAGGCTCTTCATTATTTCTGTTGTTGCTGAGGTCTATGTGGCAAGTTAAATAACAATGGGTTACTTCAATTTTCTTATATCAGTTGAAGTTTTTCTTTGTGACCAACTATATGGTTGATTTTGGAGAATGTTCTGTACAGTGTGGAGAAGTAAGTATATTATTTTGTGTATGGGTGAAAAGTTCTGTAGACATCTATTAGGACCATTTAATTCATGACCTCTGTTAGTGTCATTATTTCTCTAATTAGTTTGTTTTGATGATCTGTCCATTCATGAGTGTGTGTATTTGGGGCTTAGATGTTCAGGATTTAGATGTCTTTTTGGTGCATTTTTCCCTTGATGAATACGAAGTGTCCTTCCCATGCTTCTATTTTATTAGATACTACAATGGCTACTGCAGCTTGTTTCTTGGGTCTATTTGCTTGGAAAATTTTTTTCCATCCCTGTACTCTGAGGTAATGTCTATTCTTGTTGCTGAGGTGTTTCTTGTATGTAGCAGAATGTTGGATACTGTTTACACAAGCCATTCTGTTAGCCTGTGTCTTTGTATTGGAATACTGGAAAATTGAGACCACTGATGTTGATGGACATTAGTGATCAATGATAGTTCCTTTTAATTGTGGTGTTGGTGGTGATAGTGTGCTTGTGTGCTTGTCTTCTTTTGGTTTTTCTGGTGTGATCTATATCTCTGTCTGTCTGTCTGTCTGTCTGTCTGTCTGTCTCTCTCTCTCTCTCTCTCTCTCTCTCTGTCTCTCTCTCTCTGTCTCTCTCTCTCCCTCCCTCCCTCCCTCCCCATCACCCCCTCCCCCGTGGCTGTCCTCAAACTCACTATGTAGCTGAGGGTAACCTTGATCTTCCTTCCATCTCAGTTCTGGAATGATACAAGTATATCCCTCTATGCCTGGGTGGCTCTTCACACAACACACCTTACGAAGTTTGTATAAAGACGAGCATTCGCTATCATACTTTCATGCAGCCATTTCCACTCCCCCATGCTCTATTTATCTTCCTGCTGAGCTGGAGATCCCATTGGCCTCCAGTGTCTCCATAGTTTCACTTTCTTGATAAAACCACATAGTAGAAATCACCTAGTATGGCCCACTTTCACACAGGGTTCTTGTATTTGTTAGTGGGTGTTGAGGTTTTCCACATGTCTTACTGTTACTTCACAGAGTGTCATTTTCCATTTAGTCTTTGGAGATAAAAGCAAAATTTCAGAAAACATTCTTACCTTGACCTGCTTCAAGAGTTACCTGCAGCCCTCCTGACCTTCGTGAAATAAATTCCTGGAAAAATCTCAACACATTACCAGTATGTTGGTCACTCCAGAATGGAAGGGGAGTGCGGGCCTCCAGTTCTTTGGGAGGGGAACTGTTGGTCAACAGCCCACGAGGGCAGGAGGAGCAGAAGGTGAGGGGCAGGGCTCAAAAGACTCAGAGCACAGTGGAAATGACTTCTGGGAACTATTTCAGCAAGATAGTCCAACTTTATTTGGGGTGAAAAAATAATTTATAGTCCTTGGGGAGTGGGTGGGGGCTCCTAGATAGGCATACCTATATGGTTAGAACCAGGAATTCCAAAGATGCCTGATTTGCGTTTGGCATCACTCTCCTATCATATGATTTGGAACACAGTACCTGATTATCCTATAGGCGCAGGAAGAGGAGAGCTAGAAGGGAACTACGGCAAAGGCCATATATCAGATGTGGTCAGGGACATCTGTGCCTTAAAGTGCTCTCCAGATGAGGTCAAGAAAAGTGTAGGAGGTCCTTCTGGAGAGAGGGAGTCCTCCATCAATCACCAAGCTCAGAAAGGCTATCCGGACTGTGAGGACTGCAACCTCAAACAGAAGGGTCCTCAAACAGGAGAGAACATGTTCTTAAAAGATAGCTGCCATGTGTGCTTTCTTTATCCCAGAGCCCTTTCTAGTTTGGAAGCCTCAAATAGACGATACCTTAAATGGACCTTCTCAAGTCACAAAATGCTGCTGAGTCCAGAACAGCCGGCCCAGCCGAGCCCACTGATGCAGGAACCAGGGCACTATCCCTCCCACATTCCCAGACATACCTGTAGCTGCCTATAAACAACTAAATGCCTGGCCTTGGATGTTAAGATTAAGATGCCATGCAACAGACCTGGATAAAGGAGATTTATTGCGGGAAAGGGGAAAGGGGGAGGAAAGGTAAGGAAGCCCATGACAGAGAGAAATAAAGAGAGACAGAGACAAACCAAGAGAATAAGAGAAAGAGGAGTAAGAGAGCATGGGGTGGCTGGCATGCACTTTTTACTGGTGGCAGCCATAGGTGATGACATTAGATGTTGCCAGGCCCCTGAAATCAGGCTAGTGGGACCACCTGTATGCTAGTATTAGGAATGGAAAGCAAGGCAATAAACTTCACCAGGAGGAAGAGGAAGGCTAGATATCTCAGTGTAGAACCACACAACTGCACTATGACAGGAAACAGCTGTCAGGCTACAGTACAGCATGCTCTCGCCTGTGCTGCTGGGTCCCTTTGTGTGCTATAAATGACAGAAGAGTTTTCAGAGAACATACTTCTCTTATAAATGGTGTGACTATTACCATTACTTTGATAAACTCATATGCAACATTGAGAACTATGGGTGACAGTGTGAACCCTCATTCTGCAGATAACTATCCTACATCAAAAATCATCTGAAATCTTGTAAGCTAAGTTTATCAGTATGGTAACTTCAATTTCTCATTTACATACCTGATAAAACTGAATCCACATACAAACTTCCTCACTAATACATTAAACTCTGGCTGCAAGTTTCACCTGTTAGATTTTTCTGTGTATCAAACCCTTAGCCACATAAGCATTTGCTAAACATGCCAATATCATTCTTATGAACTTAGAACAAAATCAGAAATGCTATGGCTGACATGTTACAGTTCTATAATTTTATATAAGGAGGGTGTGAGTGTGTGTGTCTATGTAGTCCAGACTGCCCTCAAATTCAAAGTCCTCTTCCTTCAGCCTCCAAGAGCTTGGAATATCTACAGTTATATAACGTACACATAAATTGATGCAAATTTAATTCTAAGATTTCAAGAAATCAAAACAAAGTTGTTCATCACAGAAATATGTCTCAAGCCATTCTATTATGGACACTTTTGTGATCCTGCTTGGAGGTTAATGATAAAGGCCTGGAGACATCTGTTAGCCTTTTTCCTGGGGGCAGTCCCTCGGCTAGCCATCTAGGCTCAACCCAACTCACTTGCCACTGCATCTCTACCCCTACCCACTGGCTCTTTTTGATCTTGCTCTCCCTCACTGCTCTGCTCCAATTCCCCTCCAAGCACCAGCCTCCAGCTCTTTATTCGACTAAAGCTCTCTCCTTTTGCACACAAAAAAGGCTTAAGAGCATAGTGAGAAACATTCTACAGCTTACTCCCTCTGAACTAATCAGTATGCCTTTTGTAGCCATACAAAAGCACAGCATGCTCTAGCCTTTGCTGCCGGATCACTCTGTGTGCTATAAATTACAGCAGAGTTCTCAGAGAACATCTACCTCTTATAAACAGAGTGACCATTACCATTACTATCTTAAACTCATGCGGAACACTGCAAAGTGTGGGTGAAAATATGAACCTTTGCTGCCTTTGGCCAGATTGAGAGCTAGATGACCTCTCTAAGGGCAGCTTGATTTGAATATGTCCATTTTAGAGAATTATTGATCACTGTTTACATCTTTTGGGGAAGGTGAAGAAGCAACAAACATTTACATATAGGAAGCAGGTCTTGTGGAGCTACAGAAATTACAATACTGCACACCCTGCCAGTACAATTCCTATAGCTGCCAGCACCTGGCACAACTGAAATACAGGGGCACACATTCACAGCAGTTCATTCAATATATGTGAGGGTAGATTGCTCCAACACCATTGGGTTTGTTCCCCAAGAAAGATTAGATAGTTTTAGGTGGTGGTTGCTCTTCAGCTGAGCCCTACCACTGCTAAAACACTTATCACTACAGATTTCAGAAAGACTTCTGTCAGCCAGACTGCAATGCCATGGCCCTTCAATGAACACAGTTCCATAGAAAGGGAATGTAACAAGATAGTTCATGCACTCATGTCTGTACACTATGAACTATTTAATGATCCCACCTCCACCTACTTTGGCAATTATTTGCATCTATTCCATTTCATGTTCCCTGAAACTCACAGGAAGCCACGAGCTATGGCACAAACCATGTCTTTGCCTGTTTCTATGGCCTCAGACTGGCTGCTTCCAAGTAGCCAACACACACTGACAGATTCCTCCATAGTTGTCTTCCTCCTGGTAGCTGTCCCCTCAGAGATGATTGTTTCTTTAAACCAAGTTACTCCAAATGCTCCATATGCCTACAATTTTACTTTTCTTGCTCAATGAACACAAAAGATGTCAGTAACTCTTCTGACCACTTGACAGATTGCTTTCATGGTTAAGCTTAAGTATTGAAATTAACATAAGTTCACATTCTTACAGCATCTGTCAAGTCCCCATTCTAAGATGTCCTTAGAAAAAATGAAAGACCTCCACCTTGACGAGCAACACCTCAAGCCTGAGACCAAAGAAGTGAATGGCATCCTCATGTCCAAGATGATGAGTGATAACTGGGACAAAATCTGGAACTTCCAAGCAAAGCCGGATGACCTCCTCATTGCAACCTATGCAAAGGCAGGTGGGTGCAAGGAATGGTCCCAGAAAAAAACCATATACACGGAGCAAATGCTTCCTGAAGTGGACATCTTGACTGGAAAAGGATGTGTGGGGCTTTATCTGGGCAAGTCCCGGGAAACAAAACTAAACAACCAGCCCAACTTCTAAGTGTCAATGCCCCAGGCTACAGCATCCTCCTTTCATTAAGCTCTTGAAGGAAAGAGATGGCTCAACCATCACATGCCCCCAAAGACAGAGGGAAATTACAAAGTGTTGACACAAACATGACAAAGCACCTACTCTGGGAAATAAGATGGAAATTCTTAGGTAAATTTTGCCCCCAGGCCTCCTTTCTCTATACACCTCTCCAGCACCTAACCTGCTCTTTCTAATGGCCTAGATTGGCAAGGACTTGGGCACTTGCAGCCCATAAGTACTGCTAAGAGCCCTTGCACATCTATTGTGGTTAAACAGAAAAGTTTTATTAGAATCCTAGGGAATAAAGCTGGCTCTATGGAGAAAGGATCAGAAAGACAAAGCATGCCAGGGGCCTGCTCAGGGAAGAAAACTCCGGAACCTAAGATAAGCATGGAGAAATCTGCCAATTTGTTTCTCCTCCCCCCCCCCACCAGGAAAACATTGGTGAATAACTAGTGGGGGCTTTCCCTCCCCCATATCATTTGTTTTTATCACCCCACACAATGTGATGGGATTAAGAGTTTGGACATTTGATTTAGTAACAGGGACTTTTGACATCAAAATGTAGCTAAATTTTGGGAAAGGGCCCTTAAAGTGCTCCATATTGGTTGGCATCTCCACTCCTGTTACTCACTGGGTTAATATCTAGTTTAGAAGTTTCTAAACATAGCCTCTGGGTGCTATAGGCTCTCTGTCTGGCTTTCACTGGACATGTGGCTTCCCCATACTGAACTTAAACATGCACTTTTTCTTAGAACAGAAATTTTGGATGTGCCCACATGAAAATCATGAAGTTATCTGCAAGGCTATCTGGACAATGGTCTGTCTCTCTCCTTCTCCCCCGTCTCCCTCTTCCTTTCTCTTCTCTCTCCTCTCTCTCCCCCTCTGTCTCTGGCTTTACTGCAGTATTTCTTTCAGCATCTCTAACCCTACATACACTCCCAGGTGTGAGAAACCTGCCCTGGTCTCCTCCAGACCATATTTAATTCTTAGGGCAGGTGACATTCTATTCTTACTTCCACTCTTTATGGCCAAACTGCCATATTTCTACCCAATTGCATCTCTCTGGCCTTTCAGCAATAAGTAAGCAACCCTCCTGTGCACTCCTCCAGCACATTGTCCCCTCTCCAGTCTTGCTGTGGCAATGCTATCTTTTGGCTATGTGTATGCCTAGTGTGTTGGATGTATCTCTTAATAACAGTCACACTAAAAGTAGTTACTGTATCTTGGTGCAAGAAAGACTAAAATCTGTAACCTTGAAAATGGAAGTATCTCTTAATTTGAAAGAAGAGTGAGCAGGCAAGAAGGAGTCTCTGTTATGTCTCCTCCAAAAGGAACATCAGCTTATTAGGAGCAATTGCACTCTGATTCAATCCACATTTGCCTGGCCCCATATTTATTCACTCAAACTCCATTTATGGAGGACAACTTACTTTACTGAATGCCAGGGAGTTAAGAACACAGAGAGGCCATAAGAAAGTATACACTACAAGCACACGGTGGCAAGCAGCACATGACCCAACGCCACACACACACTCACACAACATTCAGAGAATGTAACGGGTGAGTCAGTTATATCTAGAACCCAGCAAATCTGAGTGCAGCTGTGTATATATGCAATTGATTAAAAAAGGATTGAATTGTGCCATAAGTTGGCAGAACTGAACATAACTGATGCTTCTAGGTACCACCTGGACACAGGAAATTGTAGACATGATCCAAAACAATGGGGATGTGCAAAAGTGCCAGCGGGCCAACACCTATGACCGCCACCCTTTCCTTGAGTGGACTTTGCCTCCACCCCTTAACTCAGGTAAGTTCCCCCAACTTGGGTGCAGGGGACTGTAATCATTGGGCAGCACCGGTTTTCATCCCAGAGGAAGATCATTTCTATAGTCTTCGTTCTAAAATGTACTTTCAAATGGTACCAGAAAGCAGTCTGAAAGCAGCCTAGGTCAACACAAGGCAGATAGCTCATGGTGTGCAAGCGTCTGAAGTGCCATGCCTATGTAACATGCTCAGTGAAGGGGGACAAGTTCGTAGGTGGGGTAATCAATTCCTGGAGCTGAGGGACATTCTCTCAGTGGCCTCCCTAGGACTAACAGCTCTTATTCTTAACTAGAAGTCACCCACCTTAAGGACCAGGGATCTTTTCCTCAGGGATTTTAGTGGTATTTCCAAATGTTATGGGCTTTGAAATTAAAAAACAAAAACAAAAACCTGAGAGGTCTGATTAGGTCAAATTATATGGTGCCTTTACTTACTACCAGCAGGGCTAACCCAGACAGAGTGGCAAGAAGCAGCCACAAACCCCAACACGTTTGAGTTTTCAAAGGCAAAAACTGCAATTGTTATGTATATGGCAAGGAAGCATTGTTTACAGAAGTGGAGGGACAGCAGTTTAGAGCTCAGGCATTTCTTATAGCTTTGAGGTCAGGAACACACTGTATAGGACTTTATGGCTGGTCCATAGACCAGTTTACTCAATGTAGCTTTAGCACTTAAAGTATTCTTAGGCTACTTTCACAGGATGGCATAACTATAGTTCAATGCCCACTAAAAAATAAATAAGAAGTTCTAGTGACTACCCCAGTCCACCTTCAGGATCCTGACATGGAATCTAAAGTTTAGGTAAAGGGCAAGAGGTATGTATACCTAAGTAGACGGATGGTGTAGTTCCATCTGTCATTGTGTAGGACCTTCTAGAATTAACTGGAAAGCTGCCCTGAAAAGGAAGGGAGACATAAATCTTTTTTTTTTTTTTTTAAGATTTATTCATTTATTATGTTTACAGTGTTCTGCTTGCATGTGTGCCTGCAGGCCAGAAGAGGGCACCAGATCTCATTACAGATGTTTGTGAGCCACCATGTGGTTGCTGGGAATTGAATTCAGGACCTCTGGAAAAGCAGTCAGTGCTTTTAACCTCTGAGCCATCTTTCCAGCCCCAATAAATCTTATATATGTAAGACTATAGTCAATCATTTGCCCAATACAATTTCTAATGTTTAACACAACATTGGATCCACATAGCTGGGGAGAAAAATCTAGCTAAACAGTGTGATCTTACTTCCTAGGTCTGGATCTGGCTAACAAAATGCCTTCCCCTAGAACCTTGAAGACTCATCTGCCCGTCCAGATGGTGCCACCTTCCTTCTGGAAAGAAAACTCAAAGGTAAGACCACCTCAATTTCATTCATTGAAAACAGAAACAAACAAACAAACAAACCAGAAACAACCAGTCGAAACTATAGGACAGGTGATGGCATTACCCCAAAACCTATGGATTTACTTTTACACCCACCTTCCCTTCAGAATATTATTGCTGGGTACCATCTGAAGTGTTCATAGAGGACTCTGATCATCTGCCCACTAACCTGTGCTAAGTGAGAAAAATCAATTATACAAAACAGGGGGGTTCTGGTTGAAGGTAGAATTTTAGTTTGGAACCCCTATGAAGTAGGGGACAAAAAGATATAAATGAAAGAGCAGTCTATCTGGGAAAATCTGCATGGGAAAAGTGAAACAAGACAATGCATCTGGGAATTGTTGGGACCCTACAAAGAAAAGGCCAGAAGGATTCTGAAAACATAGGTTGTACTGTAGCACCAGGCAATATTCAACAAAGCTTTTAAGAATCTTGCTAAATCCAATGATCAGAGAGCCTTACCTGCCTCAGATTTCTACTGAGCCAACTCCTTAGCCAATAGTATCTTTTTTTTATATATGGCCTTGTCCAGAACATGGTAATTAGTCAGCCAAGGCTATCTGACCTTGTAGACCCAACTTCATAACACTAACACTCTTTGTAAAATCAGTCTGATACATACTGAAAGCTTCCTTGATGGCAGCCCCTTTCTTTATCCACTTAGATGTGAATAGTAAATGACTTCTAATATCTTTGTCTTAACTCTTCATTTCATGATGGCATTGCAGGTATAACTATGGCTACTCCAAGCTACTGTATCTAGGCAACAGAACTTGGGAACGTTGCTATTGCCAAATGGGCCTTGCAGGTGCGATTAAGGATGTAATGAAGAACGTAAATTGTCTGGGCCCTAGATTTTTACCATAGAAGCATATATAAAAGAAGCAAGTAGGAACAGCAAATATAGCAACCAAAGTAAGAAGAAAAAGTGATCCTAATAAAGGGTCAGCAGATAAGAAATACAGGTAATTTTCAATGCTAGAATGATAAGAAAATGCTTTTCCCCTAGAGTCAACAAAAGGAAACAACTCTGATGACAGCTTTACTTTTGGCCAATCAAACATGGCCTCCAGACATCCAAGATAATACATATGATTTTTATCACCCACTACATGTACAGTAATTTGTTACAGAACCAGCTAGAAGCTGACATACGTCATCATGCTCTTATAAATTATATTTGACTTTGGACCCCATATTGTAAGCTCCCTTGCGTTATATGCCCTGTGCCTAGGCTTTCTCTCGTATCGAGTCTCTCAGATGGTGGATACAATACCCAACACACAAACATTATATAAAACAAGGGCTGATGATTAAATCAGGAAGCTTTGTCTGGAATACAGGAGGCCCTGAAAAAAATATTTCTCATATATATATATATATATATGATAAATGTAGTACATCACACTTCTGGGGTTCCTAAGTTCTTTCATAAACATTGGATAGAAATGTGGTGTCAAGAATGGGAGTAGAGAAACAGTAAAGCAGGACTGAGTGTACTGGCAAGAAATGCAGTTGGAAAACACACACCCTGGTAATTCATCAGACAGAAAACTGATGATTGAGGCAACAGACAAACGTGCTTAAGAAAACACCAGTATGCTCCTATCAGACAAGACGCTTTGCAGTATTACATACAGCAAAATGCCTGGCACAAGGTACTGATGAGGTAAGGAAAGGTCTATTTTTCTGGAGGTTCAATTTTAAGATTAGGCAGCCTATTGATTGAGCCTCGAGTAAGAGTAGCATATGCTGTAGAAATGGAGTCCAAAGTGAGAGGTTGAATCTCAAAGTACAAATAAAAGACAGGGGAAGGTCGGAAAGAAAGAGGGAGAGGAAAGGAGAGGTCCACAGTATCTTTGGACTGTACAGCCCAAATCCTCTGTGGATCTCCCTTCGAGCCCTGTCTCTGAAATGGCCACAGTACCTCCTTGTAGCACTACCCTGGAGATCAAGTCTACATCTGGCCATTTGGGGGGTATGCTACTCATCTCTGTCCGTAGCAGTCTCTCTCTCCACTAACACTGGTGAAAACATATACAGCCACACACTAGAAATAGAGTCAGGTAATAAGGAAAGAAAGGGGAAAGACAAGAAGACAAGGGGTTACCTCCCTTTGTCAGATTACACCATTGTCTTCTTTACACAAAGATAGCCTCATGAGTCTCTCCAAGGGGGACTTAACACTGTCACAAGAGAATGAAAAGCAAAGAAACAAATTCGTATGTAAGGTTGGCATTCATCTTATAGATAAGAAGTGGGTAGCTCGCAGCCTGGGCTTCTCCCACGCTGTATCCTATTTAGGTTCTTTGTTAAGCAAAAACTAGAGAGGCCTTTCCTGTGGTGAGAAACACCATAGTCCATGGCCTCAATGTTCTGTTCTCAAAATTCTTATCTTGAAATTCTAACTCATATGTTGATGAGATTAGGAGGTAGGTCTTTAGTGATCATGTTGTGAATGTGAGGCCCTGTGAATAATGTGGGGACGCTTACGTAAGATCTGTGAGGAAGCAGGCCTTACTGCAGACAATGATCCCTTTATTTTACATTCTTCAGCCTCTGGAACCGTGAGACATTAATTTCTGTTGTGTATAAGGTGCCCAGCCTGCAGAATTTTCTTGCAGCAGTATGACTTAAGTAAGGCTGCACAGGTAGCTTCCTTACTCTCCAAGTTAGTTTAGGGGAACAGTACCGTTTATCTCACAAACCACAACACCTTTAAGATTAAAAAGGAATATAAATAGTAATAATGTTAAGACTACAGCTATAGGGCTGGAGAGATGGCTCAGAAGTTAATAGCACTGGTTACTCTTCCAAAGGTCCTGAGTTCAATTCCCAGCAATCACATGGAGGCTCACAACTATCTGTAATGGAATCTGGTGCCCCCTTCTGGTATGCAGGTGTACATTCAGGCAAAGCACTGTATATATAATAAATAAATCCTTTAAGAAAAGACTATAGCTATAAATTGGAATGGTTTGTGAGCAAATTATAAAAGATAGTCATGTTGATGATAAGAACACATACATACCCAATTCCTCCAACATGTTAACCTGTTGTATACAAATGTTTCAAAGAACATGAGTATCCATACTGAATAAGGGTAATTTTCTCTCTTGTTTCCTCTCTCTTTCCTATTCCCTTTACTTGACAAATCTAGATTATCTATGTGGCCAGAAATGCCAAGGATTGCCTGGTATCCTACTATCATTTCTCAAGAATGAATAAAATGCTGCCTGACCCAGGTACCCTGGAAGAATACATTGAAACATTCAAAGATGGAAAAGGTGAGTAAAAAAAATGGAGCCATCCTATTTCCTATCCCATTTGATGACAACAGACAAGATTTTCAGTAGATATTTGCATCCCCTAAGGTCATTCAAGGAAGTAGATGGTAAACTCTGTCAAGGTTATTTATAACAACTTTAGCAAAGAGCTGATTGACAGATGTGAGCAGAATTTTTGAGTGTCAGCAAGGAATCTTGGGGTTTCTTGGGTACACTAGCCCCTGTAGCTATCAGAGGGACCCTTACTAGTAACTGAGAGCTTTGACAGTAGCAGCAGTCAACCATAGTGACCAACAGAAAGTACACTAAGGAAATAGATGCACCATCCTCAAAAAAACTTCCAATGCCTCTTTGAATGAAGTCCAACCATAAGCTAAGTTCCACTTTTGGGGCATGGTTGACAGAGCCAGTAAAAGATGATCAGTGTCAGGTGAAGCAGCCCACACCTTTAATCCCAACACTCAGGAGACAGAGGCAGGCAGATCTCTGCAAATTCAAGGCCAGCCCAATCTATGAAGTGAGTCTAGGATAGCCAAGGCTACACAGAGAAACCCTGTCTCAAAAAAAAAAAAAAATGCCCAGCATACATCTTACCACTCTCCATCTCAGAGAGCCAAGTTGTCTATACACCTGGTAGTAAGATATTTCCTCAAGTTTTTTTCAAAATCATCCTGCTAGGAGATAATATATTACATTAAAATAATATTATATATAATTATTATAATTGCCCACGTGCCATGGATGAGGCAAGAAAAAGGTTTTGAACTCAATCATAAAACAATCCTGCACATCAGAGAAAGTTAAATGATGGGAATAAGGAACCAGGAATTAAGAATGTACCTTGTCATCTCCCTCAAAACTCTTACAAAAGGAAGAGGGATCAAAAGCATCTAAGAGCCAGGAACACTGAATGATTACAAGGAAACTAACTTCTGGCCACACTAAAGGGTCTGTACATATATTACAATTCAGAGAGTATTCATAAGCGCAGTGAAAGCCCAACCCATACCAAATCTTAACATTAAGAGAGGAGTTGAGTATAAAATTCCTCACCTAACAAATGAGCTACTGGCTGGAAGATAATGAATCAGTTTTCTCTATACTCCAGTGGAAGACACTATATCCAAGAACATTTGGGGAGTACAAATTATCCTTGATGGGAATAAAAAGACACAAAGTTGGGTGGGAAGAGAAGGAGTTCTACATCTGGTAAGACTTGGGGAAGAGGACTGAACTGACAAATTCTCGTGTGTGTGTGTGTGTGTGTGTGTGTGTGTGTGTGTGAGTCTATCTAATCTATCTTATGAAAGTTAGAATTCTATTCAGAAACTTTGCATTTTGTTTGTATTTATTAATTTCCCTCTCTTATTTGACACAGCCATCCTTACTTGATACATTTTAAGGTGACAGTGACACCCTCTCTTTCCTCCTCAGTGCTGTGGGGCTCCTGGTATGACCATGTAAAGGGATGGTGGGATGTGAAAGACCAACATCGTATTCTGTACCTCTTCTATGAAGACATGAAAGAGGTGAGGACAGAGTCATCTCCATTGCGTTTTTCCACAGTCTCATATTCAAATAGCTCAGTGACACTCTGGGATGTAAGATTGCATGCAGAATACTTTTTTTACTGTTATTGAATTTCTATGATTTACACATCATGCACCCAAGTCCCTCTCCTCCCCCAAGTAAAATAAAACAAACAGGAAAACAAAAAAATTCTTGTCATAGAAGCTGTTGTGTATTATGCAGAATAGCTTTTTGTCCACATACGTTTACGTTCAAATATTCATTGCTATGAGTCATGGGGTCTGGTTTGAGTCCTACACTGTCAGATATCCCATTGTTGGTGTGCCAAGGAAATTCTTAATCTTTGAATCTGCAAATCCCTTCATGTGTTCCAGCAGATCATACATGGGGTAGATGTTGGGGTGAGTTCCACTCAGAGCCCTGGATCAGGGCCAGCTCCCTTTTCCTCAGGGAAGGGACCACTCTCTCACTCCTATGTCATCATGGCAGGGCCAGCTCTCCTGCTCCCATGTCCTCAGGGCAGGACCTGCTCTCCCACTCCAGTCTCATCATGGCAGGGCCAGCTGTTATCATGGCAGTGCTGGCTCTCCTGCTCCCATGTCCTCAGGGCAGGGTCTGCTCTCCTGCTCCCATGTCTGCAGGGCAGGGCCAGTTCACCCGCTCCTGAGTCGTCAGGGCAAGGCTGGCTCACCCACTCCCATGTCCTCAGGGCAGGACCCGCTCTCCTGCTCTTGTGTCATCGTGGCAGGGCCAGCTGTTATCATGGCAGGGCCAGCTCTCCTGCTACCATGTTCTTAGGGCAGGGCTGGCTAATGCGCTCCCATGCCATCAGAGAAGGGCTGGATAACCACTTTCATATCGTCAGGGCAGGGCCAGCACTCCAGCTCCTGTGTCCTCAAGGCAGGGCCAGCTCTCAAGCTCCCATGTCCCCAGGGTTGGCTCACCTGCTCCTGCATCCTCAGGGCCAGCTCTCCTGTTCTTAAGTCCTTAGGGTCAGCTCTCTTGCTTCCATGTCCTCAGGGCCAGCTCTCCTGCTCCTGTTCAGTTTGCTAGATTGTTGCTGACCGACAAGGCCTGGATGGCCTCCTACTCCTGTGGGTACTGGATCTTGTGGGCCATCAAGCAGGTGGCAAATGGTGGCCCTCAAAGTCTTTGTTCAGTAGCTCGCAGAAACCACTGATGTTGGCCCAGCTCAGCTTCTTGTCTGGGGAACTTGTGGCTCTGTTGATTTGCACCTCCCGAATGAGTCTCTGGTTCCATGGCATGCTCCATCCACCATGGGCCCCGCCTCAGAGCTGCCCCTAGTAACCACCTCTGCATGATCCAGTTCTCTTCACTGAGCCCCAAGGCCTGTGAAAGGAGACCTGTGAAGCCTGTGGTATGAGTGGTACAGTCCTTGCTGAGGCTCCACTCGAACAGCACCCCGTCCTCCAATGCCATCTTCTTGGCAGCATTGCACTGAGCTGCTGTGCCCTGGGGTCCCTGGGAGCTCACTGGAGCGTGGTTCCATGTTCCTGTGGTGGGAGGGCATGGAACGATCCACATGACAGGATTTCCTTCTTTCTGAGAGATACCACCACTGTGGTTTGAAGCTCTCAGTATGGTCCTCAGGTGGCTGTGCAGTCACTGCTGTTCTGCGGATCAGACACAGTGTGAAATCGATGCCATCTTGGATGATCTCAGCTTGGGTATTTCTAATACATTGCATTAAGTGTTTCCTCCCAATCAGGCCACTCCTAGGGGTGAACATTTCTGTGTAGCTCTGGAACACAATCCTCCTCCTCAGAATGTAATGAGGACCTCATCTTTTGAACTGCGCAGACACCACAGGGACCCGCCCCCACCCTTGCAGAATACTTTTTAAAATATATTTTATTAATTTATTCATATTACATCTCAATTGTTACCCCATCCCGTGTATCCTCCCTTTTCTCTCTCCCTCCCATTTTTCCCCTTACTCCCCTCCCCTATGACTGTGACTGAGGGGGACTTCCTCCCCCTGTGTATGCTCATAGGGTATCAAGTCTCTTCTTGGTAGCCTGCTATCCTTCCTCTGAGTGCCTCCAGGCCTCCCCATCCAGGGGACATGGTCAAATATGGGGCACCAGAGTTCATGTGAAAGTCAGACCCCACTCTCCACTCAACTGTGGAGAATGTCCCACACAGTTGCAGAATACTCTTAAGGACATTCTCACATCCATGACACTTGGCAATTCAGTTTTCCCCTAGAAACTCCGCAACTCAATTTTTCTTTAGAAGCTGTAACTACTTGTTTGGCTTCTAAGTTTTGTTTTGGTTTGGTTTCTTTCTACTCCTAGTTTTCACAGTATCTTTCTTCCTCAGAAAACAGAACAAATTTTACAGTCAAATCAAGTTTACAGACACCGCTAAGCCATGTTTCATTATCTTAAAAAACATGTTGTCTATTTCATAAGGCACGGTAGCGATTTATTCAGTCATAGTTGCTGAGTACAAAATGATTAGCTTCTTCATCTTCCACACCCCTAAAGTCCAACATTAACTAAACTCTAGTCTATGTGAATACTAGTAGTAAAGACACACACAGTGGGACACTGGAGTGACCTCTCTCCTTGCTTCAGTGTGAATGAGTAGAGTGGAAGACCCACTTGCCTGTGGAATTGTAGTTCTTAGAAAATAACATAGCATCATGGGAAAATAAAGTGGCCTATTAGTTTATACTTAAAAAGCTCTGAAACGCAAGGCTTGATGCCATTCCAGCTAGGAAATTCCTGGGAATTGTCCTGACCAAAGTCCATCTCTTGGTCAGTATTTAATATTTAATGAAGCTTGCTTAAAATTTGGCCTAAAGAGGTAGAGTTGTTTGGGTTTTTTTTTTTTCTGGCAAATCTCAGAATTAACAGAGTACAGACCTATACTCACAGGCCTGTGGATTGGTGTGTTGTGTTACAAATCCCCCATCTATACCAGAGCTAAGAAGTCCAGTGTGTTCTTACCAGAAGCTTTCATTCCTTATCTTTTATCAGAATGAGGCAAGCTGTAAGCCTTTACACCCTTGTCTGAGTCAACTTAATAACGCTTTTATTTATTCTCTCATTAGATGTCTCATAACTCACAACCTCTCTTTGCTATCTGTATTATTCCAACATTAGTCACACAAGTCACCAGAGCCACTGCTTCCTGTGATTTCCATACAATCCCTGGTACCCAGGATACAGCATAGCTTTCCTCCCAAGGCTTCAGGTCCTATCTCTGGGGACATTTGACCCCCTGTTACAAGTGAATCTCCTGGAAGGCAGAATTTGAACTTGGGATAGTCAGTGCCCTGCACTAAAACTACTTAAAATAAATTTCAGTCAGCCCCTTGATACATCCTTTTCCAAATATTGTTTGTCAATACTGACTAGACAGCATCTCTGAAGGAAGACCAAAATTATTTATTTTGTGTAACTGTTCCATATACAGGACCCTAAGCGGGAAATTGTGAAGATAATAAAATTTCTGGAAAAAGACATATCACAGGATGTTCTAAATAAAATAATCTATCATACCTCTTTTGATGTAATGAAGCAAAACCCAATGGCCAACTACACCACTCTACCCTCCAGCATCATGGACCACTCCATCTCTCCTTTCATGAGGAAAGGTAGGTAAGACTGGCATCCTGGGGTGTCAAATAAGTCTTGTGGTCCTGTAGCCTACTAATATTTTCCACTGATGTCCCATGCTACCTGACTTAGCTAACAGCTGTAGAGCTGGAGAGGTGGCTTGAGTACCTGTTCATCTTGGTGCAGGTCGTAGCGGTGAATGATCACTCCTCCCCCGTACCTGCAGCAATCCCTGAGATTTCACTTTGTTTCAGGAATGCCTGGAGACTGGAAGAACTACTTTACTGTTGCCCAAAGTGAGGCTTTTGATGAAGACTACAGGAAGAAGATGGCAGGGAGTACTCTCACTTTCCGCACAGAGATCTGAGAGCAAATGGGGTAGAGGGGGCACCCTAGATTTCCTGACTACTCTTTAGCCAAATGAGCCTCATGTTAAAGTATATTTAACACCTTAATCCCATTGCCGGGCTATTGCATGGTTCTGTGGGTCCTATATACTATTTCATCAAAATGTTATCAGACCCTGTACAGTATGATTTCAGTTACATTGTATGATTATTCCTATTGATACCTACCCCACAACCATGTACTTTCCTGCACATTAGGGGGGAAATGGAACACCATATCCTACAGTTGTCTCTTAGAGGCAAAACTCATGAATAGAGCACCACACATGAGAACAGGATTTCAACATAAGAAAGCAAATTTAAAAGGCAGAGAATGAGAAGTGAACACTGAGCATAATAGGATAGCTGGTTTCCTTAACAACTGTCATTGTCAATTGTATGATACTATAACAAAACACCTAGTTCGTTCATACAGAGTAAAAAGTATTTTTCTTACTATTTTGAAGGCTGAGTAACTAAAGAAAAGGGACCACATTGGCAAGACTCCCTCTTTTTCTAAGGTAGAGGTTCTCTGTCTGATTGAATACCTGTATGCCAGAAGAGGGCACCAGATCCCTTTATAGCTGGTCATAAGCTACCATGTGGTTTCTGGAAATTGAATCTAAGACCCCTGGAGGAGCAGCCAGTGTTCTTAGCCATTGAGGCATCTGACCAACCTGGCAAGAGCCTTCTTATTGCCTGCTCCCATGATGGAATCTGGAAGGTAAAGAGCAGTTGGGAAGGGGGTCAAATTCATGATTTTGCCAAGAACCTGTGATAAATAACTCATTCCCACGATGATGTGCTTATGCCTAACTCCACTACACTGGTGACTCAGTTTCCAATACATGAACATTGCTATATGTTCAAACTACAGCAGTGGTTCAAGAATGAAAATCCCCACTCCAAGAGCCATAGACACAAAAACCCCAACACTAGGCATAAAACTTTGCTTTTTGAATTCTCAAGGTTGTCCAACAGAACTCAAAAACTGTTACCCTCAGTTGCCTCCCAAAGGCAAAAGGCTAAGTCTCTACTTCTGGTGCCACCATGCACTTTGGATCATACATACAAACCAGAAGATCTGAGTTGGATCTGTCCTGAAAGAGCATGCCCTTAGTAATGTGGGGCTATCGTTTTTGTTCAAGCAATGCAGGGTTAATTTTTCCAAATGGTTAGATAAACTTTAGGCAATATATACATCAGAATTTAAGTAGTTAATGCCCCCATCTCCATCAATCACTATATATTATCTCAATTTCAATTTACACTGTCTGTTCCTTCTGAGTTGATGCTCTTACTTTAACAGTAGACACCATTTCAGGCTTGAAGTTCATTATCATTGAGCATTTGAACAAAGAAATTATGTATTCCATTTTCTACAATAGCACTGCACAGGTAAGAGAATTGCTCTCACGCAAACATGGCTTTCAGGTTAAGTAATGTGCATTTTGAGGAGGGAGTTTCTGTCTTGGAACTCATGTTATCAGCAAGCAGGTAAACTTACACTATATATAAAATACAAATGTTTGATTAACATAGATAGGAGCTATGCTTTTCTACTGCCAGATCCAGCCATGTACTACTGTTGCTCTTTTTACTATTATAAATAAAATCATGGATCTCTTATGACTAACTATATTAAAGAGTTGATTTCTGACAAATAACTCAATCAGAAAATTTCTTCTTAAGATTAACTACTATCTTAAAAAGTAGAAGCAATAGTACATTTACATGTACTATGTACACGTACATATGTACACCTAGGAACACAATAGCTTACACAATCATAGAAGGTAGAAAGTGCAACATTTACAGAGCTTATGTTCCAGCTTTAGTTTAAAGGCCAGCAGACTTCATAGGAAAAAGAGTGAAAGGCTGTGGGAAGCAGGGTGCTATGAAGTGTCTCACTACTATAGCACTTGTGTAGCAGGCATAGGGTGCTGTGTCTGATCCTGATCACTAAAAAATCAGGTAAGGGTTAATCAAGAGAGTGTTAGTCACTCATAATAGCTAATTATTTCAGGGATTCAGCCGATTGGATGAGGCCCATACACATTACAGAACATAATCTTTTTATTCAATCTACCAATTTAACTATTAATCATTTTCAGAATCAATCTTCACAAAAATAGCCAAGGTAATGTTTAACCAAATATTTAGGCACTCCATGGTCCAGTCAATTTGCCATATAAAATTAATTATAATAAGCAGCAAAGCTTAAATGTCAAAACCACTCAAGGTTAATACCTTACATTCCAGAAACGTCCATGTTCATGTAGTAAGTTTAGTAAGAACCACGTCCAGAAGAGTTTGGGTGCCTCTTTGGCCTTTTCTAGCCTCTTTCTTTCTTTAGGAATATGTGCTTGTTCTATAGCTATTTGCTCCATGTAGAACATTCCATACCAGTGGGAAACACATTAAGACAGAAGACGGAACAACTCAAAGGTTCAGGAAGTCCATGAAACATAGCAGACGTACAAAGATCCTCTTTCTCCAGGGATACATAAACAATTAAAAACTGCTGAGGACATTCCCTCAATGTGTCAAAATGCCTACAAGCTATCCAGAGACCTTCTGGGTTGCAGTTTTCATGCATTGTCATACATACTGTTGTAGACTTTAATGATGTCGCTGTCTTTGGGTTGTTTATGTTTCTATAAGTAAAACCAATAAACTTACTGTTTCACCAAGTTGGACATTGTTGTTATTACTACTTTGATCCATTATTGGTTCCTGATATGGGGTGAATAGACATTTGTTCAGTACTCCCTGTGAAAAGTGTCATACAACAATTTCCCTCAGCTAGGATTGTATAGGAGCCCTGTAATCTGTTGCCCACTGTCTTCTCCTGTTTCTTTAACCTTTATTGTTCTCTACTTCCAGATTATTCTTGAAAAGCAACACCATGTATGGCATTCTCATGCCAAAAACCCTTTGAAGATCACTATCAGATAATGATACAGACCTTAACACGTGGGTAGATTGATGCATGGTATTATGACCACCTTTCTATACATATTTTAAACACAAGTGATTTTCAAATATTCAAATATTAGAATCACAGAGTCCTAAAGAGATTTTGTTCATGTGGGTTATAACTTTTCTATATTGTAAATTGTGTTTTCTACGTTGTAAATTAAAACTGAGAAACTGTTAAGCTCAAGACTAAGCTTTACTAATTCCACTCAGCATCAAAATAATGTCTGGATGATGAGATAACTCTCCCCAGAGAGTTAATATGAGAAATAGGTATCATTTCACTATTAGGAAAATGTTTCTAACTTTGTAGAAACTTTGATGGGATCTCAGTTTCTACAAAGATTGCCAAAGGATAATTTGGAAACTGCTGCCCAGTCTTAAAAAAAAACAAAATGAGTGTGTTGTTGGGGCATGGCTTTGTGCAGTGTGCACTTGAATGCTGATTTCTGTGCCCAGAGATCTGGTTGTGTCAAAACATGGGCAATGTCATTACTGTTGAAGAATCTCCTGTCCCAATATTGTGCAAAACAAAACTTGTTCTCCATCACCTCTCATGGGTGAATAAATAGCTAAAGAACCAGTAGCTGGGCAGGAGAGGAGAAGTTCAGGAAGGACTTTGAATCCCAGCGATGTGTTCCAGGCAGAAAAGAGAGAGAACAAGAGAGTTGAGCAGAAGGTCAAAGAGAAGGTGTCCATGAAGAGGCGGCATGAGGAGGTTGTTGCCTCTGGAGAGCCATGATGAGGACACAGATGGAGCAGGAGCAACCAGGGAGAGACTGGATGGCAAATTACAGGGAACATGACTGGGAAATAGTCCAGATGAGCATAGACGGTGACAGCCTCCTAGCTGTAGTGCTTTGAAGCTTATTAGTAAATGTAATAGGTCTCTATGTCATTATTCGGATAGAAAAAATATATATTTTACAGTGTGTGTTGCCCAAAAATCCAGTCTCCTAACTTTATCTGATATCCTTTATCTAACTCCTAACTTTACCTGGTATCCTAATCATCTGATATTCTTCTGCCTCATATTCATTGTTCACATAATCCATGTTAAAAGATATTATCTCCCTAGAAGAAGAAAGTTAAATGTCATTTCCTTTTTGTAGTTTTAAGTAAGACATTATGAATTCCCTCCTCTCCTCCACTCCTTCCCTCTTTCTATTTTCCTTTAGAACCTTCAACTTGCTTTATTAATATCCCTGTTACTGTCCTTATGCATGTCTCCTACCACCATTTCTAGTCATGCATTCATCTTCTTTTCATGTTCTTATATGTTTTTGCCTTTCAAAATCCAATTCACCCTTCTGCTATCCCTGATTTTCCTTTGGGGAAGTATCACTCCCTAAATGTACACAGATTTATGAGACTATCAATCAAGGGGTGCCACTCTTTCTGGACCAAAATGTACACACATGGCTGAGCTAGGTAGGCCAGATACTCAGCTCTCAGATTTTAATTATAAGCAAACTAAATATATTTGGTATCCACTCAACTCATGAGAAGTGCGTTGGTGATGGCTTTTAGGGGTTCCCACAACTGCCTCTTTCATTGGCCTTGTTTTTTTTTGTTGTTGTTGTTTTTTTTTTTTTTTTTCTCTCAGTTCTATGAGCAATCCCATTCCCTTATGGTTGCTATTATACTGACATACAGTGATCAGTCTTGCCTGCTACTATAGAAACCAATGAACAAAGACAGAAAGTGATTCTTTAAACTGCACTTCATTCAAAGATCCAGCATTCTGGGAAACCAGTAAAGCATTGTCCCTAAATTTCCCTTGTATGGATCAACTCCAGCTAGCACACTTGACAGAGAACCAGAAGCAAGGCAGGAATTCACTCCAAAGGTTAGTCTTGTCCCTCCAGTCAGATGACCAGCCTTGACTCTGACATTCATAGTATTATTGCTTTTCTGCTATGTTCCATTCTCTGTATAGTGGATGATTCACATGTCCAAGGCTGCTGAGTCTTGCATTCCCCCTGAGTGCCCATCTGTGTTACATCTTGGTTAAAAGCTAACTAAGAACAAACAAACTGTTAGCAGTGTGATGTTCTGAGCTACTTGACAATGTGCAGATTCAGGTTCCTTTCTATAACTTGAAATACAAATATTCCTCAGTAATATAGAATAGAAATACCTCAGTATTTCCATTAATGCTATTTATTATCAAGAACCTCTAATACATGATCACCTGCCCCTATGTACCACCTATATAACATATTTTAAACCTATACAATTGAAAGACCCATAAGAGCACGGACAAGTGCAATCTTATTAACCTTTGCAAGCTAGTCAACATAGCACACATGTGCATGCTTGCACATCACTGTATATAAGAGAGAGAGAGAGAGAGAGAGAGAGAGAGAGAGAGAGAGAGAGAGAGAGAGAAAATAGTAACTTTAAAAAGTAAAGTTCCTTAAAATGATATATTATAATCATTATCTCCTAAAGTGGTGACAACTTTCTGCTAGTGATATCATTAGAAGATTATTCAGAACACATCACTGGAAGAAAGGCACGGTCTAAAGCTTTGACTTCTTTTATATAGGTAGAAGTGATGAGGGCCCAGAACTGATCAAAGTCTGTCCACCTTTATAACCACAGCCTTGCTTTGTTTTCTTGTTTTTGTTTATCTTTTGTTTTATATGTGTAAAGGAAACTTTTATTCACCAGAAATAACTGTCAGCTCCAAGGCTTACTGCATCTGCCTGCTAACCTGTGCCTAGCCCAGGAGGCTTCTGGCCTCCGTACGATCTAACCTGGGTCTGGAATGTTCTCAGCCTCTGAGATTTACTGCTTCATAAGCACATCCTTACTTCTTGTTTCTGAACTCTGGCCTGGCTGGTTCAATTCAGTCATTCTGGCTCAAACTCCTTTGACAGCTAACTTATCTGATCTGGCTCTTCCCCCGGCCTCGGATTGCTCCTCTTGGCCTCCAACTAACCCTGGAAATGTGCTCTAATCTCCTGACCCAGTCTCTCTCTCTGGCTCGTTTGCTCTGCCCCTAAGTCTAGCTTGTTCTCTTTTGCGACTGTCTTCCTAGTGCTCTCCCCGTAACGGGGCCTCCTCTCTCTCTCTGCAGTGTCCCTTAAGTAGCTTCTCTCTTCACCTGAGAGTATCCTACTCTGTCAAATCTCTAATTCGTTACCTCTTTTTCTGCCATTCAATTACACATCACTTTCAAACAGGGATGCTTCCTTATACAAGCTGACTTTGCCTTCATTGTTTGGGATTAAAGGTGTGCACCACCACGCCGGGATCTAAGCCTTTCTTTATCTGTAACTTTCTCTATACCAGGCTGACCTTGAACTTAGATCTGTTCGCCTCTGTTTTAGTTGTGCGTTAGCATGTAGGTGCTGGGAACTGAATGAACCTAGGGACTCTAGAGGAGAAATAAGTGCCCTTAACCACTGAGCATTTCTCTAGCAGACACAGTCTTGAGAAAACACTAACACTCTCTATGAGATAGGCTGAGCGATTTTCAGCCATAAGCCTTAAAAGTAAAGTGAAAATAAACAAACAATCAAAAAGGACTCAGAACGCATGTGAACATATTACAAAGGGAAGTGAGGCCATAGCTTCACAACTAGAAACTTGAAGAGCCTCGGAAGACAGACAAAGAAAAGTTACTTGGAAAAAATACAGATTGACCAAAATTAAAGATATTATGTTTCTCACCAGGCAGAACAATATCATAAAGAAAAGGGGGGAAAGAAAGACGTAGAGATAGGAAGAGAAGTCAAATGATCTTGATTTGCAGGTGATATGATATTACACATAAGAGATCCTAAGTATTCCACCAGAAAACTTCTAGATAATAAACAATTTCAGCAGAGTTGGCAGTACACAAAGTCAACTATGAAACCCAGTAGCATTTGTATACACCACCAAATATACTAAGAGATCATAAATACACTCACATTTACGATTGCATCAAAGACAATAGACCTGTACAATATAAACTTCAAACACGTAAGGAGAGAGTGAAAAAGACCCCAGCAAGTAGTAGAAGAAATATTGTGAGAATGGACATCCAACCAATTATAAATTCAGTGCAATCTCAATCTACCTACTCAAAACTTTTGTCACAGAAATAGAAAAAAATTCTAAAATTCATGTGGAACCAAAAACGACCCTAAAAAGCCAAGGCAATCCTGAGAAAAATAACAGTACTGGAGGGCATACTAATCAAGACTTCAAGACACATTATAGAGCTATAATAATAACAATAATAAATTTTTAAAATTATATGATACTGGAACAAAAACAGACACGTAGGTCAATGGAACAAAAGACCCAAATATGATGAGTATTTATAAACATATCCATCTAATATTTAATAAAGAGGCAAACTGCTAAAAAAAAATAGCATCTTCCACAAATGGTGCTAGGAAAACTGAATACACACCTGCAGAAGGATTAAAGTAGACCCATATTTATCACCGTGTGCAAAAACTAGACTCAAGTACATCAAAGACCTCAATGTGAAACCTGGAACATTGAAATGGGCAGACGAGAGTATGGACAGTACCCTGGAAGATTTAGGTGTAGGAAACGATTTTCTGAAAGATTAACAGGACTATATTAACCCAGGAGTTAAGGGCAAGAATTGACACGTGGAACCCCATAAAACTAAAAATCTGCTGTACAGATAAAGAAACAGTACATTCAGTGGAGAAGGAATGCACACACTGGAACATTATCTTTGCAAGTTATTTGCCCCAAAAAGAAGTAATGTCCAGGCTATATAAAGAACTCAAAGCAACAGCCAAAGGAAACATGATCCAGTTAATGAATGAGGTAGGAATCTAAACAGAGAATTTTCAGCAGGAAAGCCTAAAATGGCTAAAAATTCAGTTCAAAGGTGTTCAGTACCCTTGCATTTGTGGAAATGCACATTAAAACAGGTTTGAGATTTCATCTCACCCTAGCCAGAATGGCTAAGATCAACAGAACAAACATCAAATGCTGAAGAAGTTGTTGGGGGAAGGGAATCCTCACTCACTGTTGCGGGCAATGCAAATCGGTGCAGCTGTTCTGGAAATCGGTATGGAGATTTCTAAGAAATCTTAAATAATCTAGTATACGTCAGTCCCACTGGAATAACAATTCCATCGCCTCTAAGGGTGACAACTGAGCTGATGCAGTAACTAGAGTTGCAGCCCTTTGAGACCTAGATACATTTCTCCTACCACAGCACCCTAACACTTCAACCCACATCCGCCATCACCCCTGACACTCATCAAATTCCATCCTATCTGCACCTGCCCTTTCATCCTAATAGCCGAGCCTTGTCTTACTTTGTTAAGACCTACCTGAAGCCAACCCCTGCGGACTTAGGTTTCTTAAGAACTATTACTCCTCTTGTAAAACCTGCCAGATATCAGACCCCAACTCCAGATATCAGAGCACCCCTTTTTCTACCCATCAGGCCAGAGGGCCTCTCCCTGGGACTGACTAGCCACTTGATTTTACTCACATGTCCACAGTCAAACTTGTCTGGTACCTCCTGGTCTTGGTGGACACATTCTCAGAGTGGGTGAAGTCATTCCCCACCACCGACAAAAGGGCTCAGACAATCTCTGATCTCCTTCTTCCTCAGATGATCCCTTTTCTTGGAATCTGCCTCCCTCTATTCAGACAGTGGCCCTGAATTCACCTCCAGGATTTCCCATACCCTGTCTAACCGCATCAACATTCTTTAGTATCTTCATATCCCATACTATAACCAGTACTCAGGAAAGATAGAACAAACTGACCGATCCTTAAAAAAGCATTCTTATTAAACTGTCACAGGAACTTCACTTTGATTGGATAAAACTGCCACAGGCCATCTTCAGGCTACAGGCTCTCCCCCAAGAGACCCAGCACTTGGGAGGCAGAGGCAGGAGGATCAACCTGAGTTCGAGGCCAGCCTGGTCTACAAAGGGAGTCCAAGACAGCCAAGGCTACACAGAGAAACCCTGTCTCAAAAAACCAAAAAAAAAAAGGAGAGAGAGAGAGAGAGAGAGAGAGAGAGAGAGAGAGACCTCTTTCTAAGTCATCCTTTGGCCTCATGTATAGATGACTGGTTCTAACTCCTGTTTGGTCTCTCACCCAAACCCGTGCCTTTCCCAAATCACCTACTTACTCCCTTACTCGGTCATTTCTGCTCCCTACTAAGGAACTTTACTGGCTATTGTCTACCACAGCCACACACTAAATCCTGTTTCTCTCCTATCAACATCGGAGATCAGGCCCTCCTCTCCCATCTGGAACCGTGTCCCTCACCCATTTCCCCTAAATGGCAGGGCCCCTTCAAAATAATTCTTGTGACGCCCACAGCTGTCCGGACCTCCAGCTGGAGGTCCTTCCTCATTGCATTTACCTATCTCACCTCAAGCCTTTTATCCCCCACCCCTGAACCAGGATAACTTCCTTTCCTGCATATCAACTCCAACACAACACTGCTCTCTTAAATTCCAGAGAACGCTGGAACCAGCAACATTGTCTCCAGTTCCAGAAGAATTAGACTCCACTATGGCAGCCATGCTCAACCCTACAAGATTGGATATGGACTTCTTCTCCTCTCCCTCTTGTCTGTTTCTGAACAGGGTAACTCTTACATATGGAGATTCAAGGTTCAAGAAACCCTCATTCATCACAAACAGCCACCCTGAATAGGGTTGAAATTTTGCTCTGTAGCAGGTTGTCAGAAGCCGATTCAAATCATCATCACCTCCATGCCCACCCTGCTTCTTCATTTCATGACCGTTTCATTTGCTTCCTCTTCGACTAGACAGAAAGGTACTGTAAGGGGCGGCCAGACAAGCATGGAAGTCACCCATACTGGTTTTGCCAACTCCACTCACTGATAGTAAAAGAAAGTTACTCCATTTATCCACATAAAAGACCCTCTTATTCTATATGTGAGACTCATGGGACCACAGATCAGATGGGAAATGGGTGTCATTGGCAAACTCTATCGAGACTACAAACCTGTACTCCCAATAAATGTAATTAACATCTAGAGAAAAATGCCCCAGTTACCCGACCGATGGAGATGGAAAAAACAGAGAAGGTAATTGAACACTCCCCTATGGTAATTGCCTCTTTAGCGTCCTTTCTCATGAATAATACGAACTGTCATTTTATCCCCTTCTTCAGACTCTCACCTCAGCTTACAAGCTCCTTAAAGTCACCCAACCTGGCCACTTTGGAGATTGCTGGCTGTGTATCACCCCTGGGACTAGCTCACAACTGCCACTTACAGATTCTCCAGTGATCCTGTCAGATGACCTTACCTTGCCATTCACTAACTGCCCTGACCCTGGTGCTGCCATAATTCCCTACATTTTTTATATCACCCTCTTTGGCATGGCAAGGTGCCTTAAGGCATCTGGGACACATTCTGTGGGGGTTTTAAGTTCCCTAGACTGCAACAAAGCCATATCCTTGATACATCATCTCTGCCCCAATGCCCCACAGTCTATTACACCTCGATGATCCTTTGTGGTGCTCAGGCCTAACGTCACCTACCTGCTGGTCAGTAGTTTGCATGCTGGTGCTTCTCTTCCCTGAGGTGGGGGTGATAAATGAGGAGGAGACCTTACTGACTCCTATCATGGCTGCGTAGGATAATAAAAGGGCAGTTCAGATCATGTCCCCCGGGCTGTCACAGGAATAACCGCAAGTGTCAGCACTGGGACAGCAGGACTGGCCACTTCACTAATCTTGTATCCTCAGTTTTCTTCCCAGTTTATCCAGTACCTCCAACAAGTGGCCCAAAGCATACTCACTCTTCAAGGGCAAATGGACTCCCTGGCAACTGTGATATGATACTCCAAAACTGGTGAGGACTGGATCTCCTTAGAGATGAAAAAGGTGGACTTTGCCTTTTCCTCCGAGAGGAATGCTGCTTCTATGTCAACCAATTGGTTATAGTTAAAAACAAAATCTGACAACTCTAGACAAACACCCAGAAGCACAGGGCAAACTCCAGGTCTTCAATGCTTGGGCCTTCGAAAACACCACATGGAAGTACATTCTGCCCTTCCTGATGTCCCTTCTTCTCATTTTTCTGCTTTTACTATTTGCACCCTGTGGAGGAATGTCTTGAGTGGATGTAATAACTGTCAATAAAGCGCTGTTTAGCCAATAAGCTGGGCAGATGGGCAGGAAGTGAAAGGCAGGACTTCCTAGAGAGAGGGTGGAGCCAAGTTTGACAGTTGAGAGAGAGAGAGAAAGAAGACAGTTTACAGTTGACAGGGAAGGAGAGAGAATTCTCTGAGGATCATAGTGGCAAGTGCTTGGGATATATGTTTGTTATGAGGTTTAGAGTATTTTATGTTAGTTTATGAGTACATTTGTATCAGTTTAGATTCTGCCCAGCTAGTGCTGGTAGCAGTCTCCCTGTGTCAGTTATTGGCTTCTTAGGCCTAAGCGATACAACTTACTGTAACAAATTGGTGCCCAACGTATTTAGTGTATCCACACCCTTGAAAAAGAATACTTTGTTATAGTTTGGTGGGGGGGAATAGACTGCTATGGTTGCTCTCCAAGTCTCTATGGCAGAAGGCTTCTGGGTCCTTTTTGGCCTTTTCTTGACTTTTGCTCAGGCAGAAAGCTGAGAGATATGAGGCTAAGTTACCAACAATAAGAAGGAAAGAAGGAAACCAAACTTTTCCATATAGTTGATAACGGCTGAAATTCAGAGCTTATTAGCTTCAAGGTGTTTGTTAGCTCTCTCTGGAAGGGGTTCACCTATGCAAATTAGCAATAACTAAATTCAAAAGAATGGTGGACAGGGCTTCGCTTACTGAAGCCTAAATTGGCACAACTGACCCAAGACTTAGAATTTTTTGTTAGCTCTTGAATAATACTTGAAATTTTTGTAGATTTTGACTAGAATTGAGATGGAATATTTGTGCAGGGCAGTGGTGACACATACTCTTAATCTTAACACAATGGAGAAAAAGAGAGGCAGATCTCTGTGAGTTCTAGACCAGGCTGGACTCCACAAGGTATGCCCCCCCCCCCCCAGCTGATAAGTTACTTGAAAAAACAGCCTAGGATTTAAACCAACAAACTTTTCCCTAACAGACATGCAAACTGCATGCCTCCCATGTTGAAAAGCCTTTGTATGCTGAGTTGAAGTGTCACTGCTCTGGCAGCTGGCTTATCCCTCTAAACGTGAGCTACTTTCACGGAGGGCCAGGTGATGGTCACACTGATGCAAAAAGACACCAAGGACTTACAGGTGACAAAGTACACATAAGCCTAGTTAGGTCCCAAAAACTCAAAGGCTAAAATTCATATACTTAAAAGGGTAACTTTAATGCCTTTTCTTTTGCTCAGGAATACTGGCTTATCCCTAAAATGAGATGCATTTTCTCAGGAGGCAGGTAGCAGCCTAGCCTATCCATCAGGTGCCATAGAGCCTAGAGAAGGACATGTAGTTTAAAAGGTGGAAGTGTCCACCCCCTATGGAGAGAAGGGGTGAGGCAAAATACCTGCAATAAATGTAAAAACTCAGGTACAAGATGCCTAGGATATGCATAAACTCAAAAATGAAAGTTTATATAAAGTTTAAAAGGTGAAAGCATCCATCCCAATGGAGAGAAGGGATGAGACAAAAACAGCTTCAATAAATGTAAAATCCCAGGTACAAGATGCCTAGGGTATACATAAGTTTATTTAAGGCTTAATGCCTGTTCTTTTGCTCAGGGCAACCAGCTTGTCTCTAAAACGGGATACATTTTCTCAGGAGACAGGGAGCAGCCTGGCCTATACATCAGGTGCCACAGAGCCTAGAGAAGGACATTTAGAACTATACAATCTTGTTTTGATTTCAATTAAATAGTGATTGTATATTCTTTGGTAATGGTAACATTATATTTCCTCTTTGAAAGAGGTCAAGATAAGACAGACCTGGATGAAATCCCTGCTAACTTAAGTCAGTCTATACGTACATGAATTCAAACTACAGAACTAGTCTCAATTGTTCTGTGCATCCTGCACACCTCATGCATTTATAGTTTTAGAATGCTTGTGAGAAATTATATATTTTCAGAACAAAAGTGCTAGATACTGATGCTGGATAAGACCCGACAGGATTTATCCTCCAGCATGCTGAGATGCTGACATCCTGCATTCCTCATGTTCCATCCACAAGTGCTTTGGTTGCTGTTCATCATCAGAACAGAACATCTCCCAGGACAGCTTCAAAGAAAGCTCCTGGTTCTAATGGTCCAGTATTTCAGACTGTTCTTCACAGGACTTTTATTAAGCCTAAATTTCTCAACATTTAGACTGGACCACAAATGCTTTCTCTAGCTTGTTTAACCATTTTCCCATTTTTATTTGGGCCCCTACATAGGTATTATTTGTCCCAAATCAGCCTGAAGAAGCCTTAGAAAGAAAACACCGTCTCTTTTCCCTTAAAGGAGGATTGAATAAGGTTTTAGGCTATGGATGTTTATTTTCATTGGGAATTGGTTATGTTATTATTGGTTTTATTCAGAGAGAGAATGGGGTTGGACTCAGGGATTTTTCTCTGAGAATATAGAAATATATAGGAATGATAGGACAAAAGGTAGATTATTGAATCTACTCTTCAACTTAAGGCCTTAATTGTTACTCACAAGCCTATTTTTAATTCATTAGTATAGAATATTATATATTGATGTAAAAATAAGTTTATTTTTAATTCATTGTACTAGTCAATTTTATCACAAGAATATACATCGTAGATTCAATAGATAGATAAGGTAAAATATTCAGATAAGGTCTTTTAAAACCTCAGATACCTACAGAATATGGCATTTAAAGAATTTATTATTGTTTTGAGGATTCTTTGAAAACTGAGACAAGTTGACTCCTGGCAACACCCAGCTTGCCTCAAAGAAGGTAATGAGCATTGAGGAACCTCCTTATGGATATGGCTTCAGATGTGGCAAACCAGCCACTGGAGGCGGGAAAATGTCCTTGTTTTCTGTCACAGACAGAATTATGCTTGAAATGAGCAAGCTTGGAAGCAGGTGGAGTTGAAGGCCGAACTCTGCCAACACAGTGTAGGCAGGCCCTCAATAGTTCCTGCTTCACAAATATGCCTGACAGATATATTGGGCCAGAGGCTGAAGAAGATGCTCCAATATGCTAAAGAGTTTTGAGTGACTCTTCAGACAGCAAAGTGTCTCTCCCATTTTTTCATTTTGGAAGCTGCTAACCTGCACTTCCTATTTACTCAGCTAATTAATTTTATTTCTTCAACTGATGGAGTTGAAGACAGTGAAACATTATGAATATAAAATGAATATAACAATTGTTTTGTGGTTCTTGTGTGTGTATATTGTATACTGGTGTAATAATATAAATGTATAGGTAAAAGTTTTTTTTATTAGACTAAAAAGGGGAAATTGTGGAAGAACGTCTTGAGTGGATGTAACAACTGTCAATAAAGCGCTGGTTAGCCAATAAGCTGGGCAGAAGGACAGGGAGTGGAAGGCCGGACTTCCTGGAGAAGGGGCGGGGCCAAGTTTGACAGTTGAGAGAGAGAAAGAAGACAGTTTATAGTTGATGGGGAAGGAGAGAGAAGTCTCTGAGGATCATAGTGGCAAGTGCTTCGGATATATATATGTTATGAGGTTTAGAGTAGTTTATGTTAGTTTACGAGTAGATTTGTATCCGTTTAGATTCTGCCAGGCTAGTGCTGGCAGCTTTAAAGTATGTTTCAGTCTCCTTATGTTAGTTATTGGCTTCTTAGGCTAACCTATACTATTTACTGTAAAAGCACCCTGATTTATCAACTTTTTTCTGCATTCCTCCAATGACCAATCCAAAGAATCTCTAACTAAACAATTAATCAGTTACCCTTACAGGATTACCAATCACTGGTCACAGAACCTGATGCTAATGACTACCCAACATGCTCTGATGAGGAGGATTGGTGTACTCTGAGAATGACAATGTCCTATGACTATGCAACATGCTCTGATGCGGAGGACCACTGTACCCCAAGAATGACATCCTCAGATAGCAGGAAGCAGCCTGAAGAGCATGGACATTGCCCCATCTCCTCCACACCATTGTCCTTTTCTAGCTACTCCTCTTCTATAACAACCAAAAGGGAGGAATGTTAGCAATCAGGTAGCTCCTCTGCCAGCTCCATGGACTTGGGGACAACAGGACTCACCACTTTCACTGTTGCCCAAGTCAAATGTCTTCACCCTGCCCATACGCTGCATCACCTTATAAAAGGAACTGTTTTTCCCTGCCACTTCTTTCCCAACACCATTCACCCAGAGACAGTCTCTGTAACCCCTCCCTTAATACACCTCCCATGTGAGACCTGTTGCATGATGAGACTTTATGGATTCCATCGCATAGCTCTGCCACATAGGCACAGCAATATGACCCAGATATACCACTCCTTGCCATATGCTTAAAGGGTAACATCCCACTCCACAAGATACTTGCTCAGACTTGTTCATTGTCCCTTTATTCGCCCTAGCTAAGAAATGAAAACTGACTAAATGTCATTCAACATATGAACAGATAACAAAAGTATAGTAACATATAGTAACAAGGATAGTCCATTCAATTGTTAAAAAAAAAAATGACATCACACAATTTTCAGTGAATGGGTAGAACTTGAAAATGTTATATATTGAGTGAGGTAACCCAGACCACAAAAGATAAATGTCATGTGTCCTCTCACCTGCAGTTCCTTCAGGTGTGAGTGTGCACTTTTTCAGGTGTGAGTATGGCACATCAAGTAGCCACAAAAATGAGGAAAGTATAAAGAGTGAGTGTGAGCTCAAGGGTGGAATAGAAAAATACAATTGTGTAAAGTAAAAAGTTTTTAAAAAGAGAGAGGACTCCAACTAGGAGCAGGCAGAGGGAGGACAATACAGAAGATGGAGGGATGAGTGACAAATAACATTGACATTGTTAGAAAAAGGATCAAGGATTCTTATTATTTCATATTCACCTAAAATCATAAGTACTGCACACAAGTATATGAACATGCTTAAATGGAATTATGCCATTAGTGTTGGCAATGTGTCCCACAAGAACCACAGACTAACAAAAACCCCAGTAGCAGGCACGAGAAATATCCTTTACAACACTTCATGAGGGTAGTCTTCCTAAACCAACATAGTAACTCCTAAAACAATGTATACTGTGATTGTTGCTCTCAGTTGCCTATCCAGTGACAGTGTGTCCCTGTTGCTGCAGATATCACATATTTAGGACAGAGGACTCAGCTGACACAGCTGGATATAATGTGGAAGGCTCCCTAGTGCAGTCTAGCTTCTATGTTACCAGAAAATACGAGGCAAGCTGCCAAGGGAGGGAAACAGTGAACAGTACTGGCCCCTATGACACACATGAACCACAACAATGACCAGCAGTGCAACTATCCAGCAAGGTACAAGGGGCAGCACTTACATGTTGGTGACTCAAGAGGATGAAGGCCGTGCTTGGTACTAGAAACATGGTCAACTTCCTAGGTGTTGTGGGACAAGACTTTTCCTGGGGAGACGATATACACATGTCTACTCATCCTAGAGGGAAAGCCAAAGACAGACCAATGTATAGATACCACCAATGACCAACTTGGTGAACGACTTTTTATCTAGTCAGTTTGACGGTCTTCCTGAAGCTATGACTAGCTGTTGCCCTTCCTGCTTAAGGTGCTTCCCCACAGAACAGAATGTTTCAATCTTAGAGAAAACTATAACACTAAGCTAGGGCTTTTGAATGTATGGATTGCAGAAGAGAATCCAGTATCACCACTTTGCTAGGCCAGCAGAATTATTAATTACATTTTAAACCATATTCTTGTACTCACATCTAAGTGTAATTAGTACCCATCATCAGTGAAGCTTTTCTTTACAGCAAATCACACAGAAAACAACTGGATCCAAAAATACAGAGATCAACAGGCTTTAGAAATCCTATTGCCAGTGGACACCTCTGCATCACAGCTCCTGCTCTGTGCATCAGGCAACATCACAGTAGAGGTACTCCAAGATCCAGAATACCAAGAAATCTGCACTGAAGCAGTCTCTCATCATAATGGTGGCATAAGCCAGAGCTGAACATAGCAATATTAAAAGCCACACTAATGAGGAAAAGGAGACATCTCACAAGGTCATGCCCCTGTGCTGGTGATCCCTGGCATCCACAGAATACCACTGAGATACATAGCTCAGCATTGGCAGTGATTGTGAATCTACAGGGGAATAAGAAATAAGAAAGATGTCCTTCTATTGGGACTCTAGATGAGAGAAGCATGGGAGAATACCAAAGTAGAAGGATCCAGAGGGTCCTAGAAACCTACAAGTAGAACATTATGATAGGCAGATTTGGGCCCAGGGGTCTTGCTCAAAATTTGACACCAGCCAAGGACAATACAGGCCATAAACTTCAAACTCCTACCCAGATCTAGCCAATGGACAGGACATTCTCCACAGTTGAGTGGAGAGTGGGGTCTGACTTTCACACATACTCTGGTGCCCCATATTTGACCACGTCCCCTGGATGGGGAGGCCTGGTGGCACTCAGAGGAAGGATAGCAGGCTACCAAGAAGAGACTTGATACCCTATGAGCATATACAGGGGGAGTAAGTCCCTCTCAGTCACAGTCATAGGGGAGGGGAGTAAGGGGAAAATGGGAGGGAGGGAGGAATGGGAGAATACAAGGGATGGGATGTAATAAGAATAAATTAATAAAGTAAAATTTAAACATTAAAAAAGAAAAAAGAAATAAGAAAGAGATAGAAAACACACACGCATACACACACACATGCACACACACACACACACACACACACACACACACACACACACACACAGAGTGAGAAATGGATGAGGCAAATGGCCTCAATATACTTTACAGCCCTGGTTATACTTCCTATACCCTGACCAAGAGTTCTCTACATCAGAGAAAACGTTACCTCATAGTCAAAAGGATTTATCATAGAGACAAATAAAACTGTTACAATGGGAGAGATATTAGTGATTGCATGTTTTGGAACTAAGCTAAACATTTCTACATCTTGTCTTATATTCCAAGATACAAAACAGATTTAAATGACAATATTTTATGTTATAAACAGACAAGGAATAAGGAATTATAACGAAGCAGCTTGTATTTTTTGACATTAAGGTTTGTGTTTAATTTATACATTTCTTGGTAGTCCAATGATTTTCTGGGCTCATGGAATGTTCATGGGAACTTGTATATACTTATGGTACATACCAGGACTCGTGGTACCATTTCCAGAGTAAAAGCTTATCTGAAGGTACAAATCTGTCTCATCCAGCGGTCCACAAAACTACTTATTACAACTATAAACTTTCTACCAACTATTTAACTTTTTTGCTTATGCAATTGTTTGAATTAAATCAGGAATTCCATTATCAGGAATTATTTCATCTGAACAGGAGTGCAGCTTCATAAAGATCCTGTAGGAGGTTTGTTCAATCAATCAGAGTGGGCAAATACCAAGAAAGTGGTTGTTCACACCATGCCAGATTGTTGAAAGATACAGCAGCACAAAGAGGAGCTGTCAGAGGCTGGAAAAATTCTGGGGTGTATTCCTGTACAGACCTTGTAAAATACCAGATTATCTTCCAGAAATTCCACAAAACTATTGAACCTCCTTTTTCTGAATGACTTCTGACAACGCATGAAGACATTCGGCTCCTTACAGTTCCTGACATCCCTGGATCAGTATGTCAGCTAATGCCTGCTGAGAGGAGATCAGTCTTCCTCAGGGGTAAGCTCAACAATTGACTGTCCAAGACAACGTGGTTAGCCCTGACACCTTAGACACACACCTAAGAAAAAAGACTCAGTGAGTTGTGTTACATATTTGTACCTACACAAATATACATGCATATGTAACAATAACTGGGGAAGAAGTGCTAGCAATCTGAGAGGTGGGATGCATGGGAGGAGTTACGAGGAAGACACTTGGGAGGGGCTGGAGGGAGAAAAAAAAGGGGGAAAGTGATATAATTATATTTTAATTAAAATGTATAACTAAAATAAACTGTAAGACACAAAAATCATATGCTTCAAAGATACTACCGAAAAAAATGGCATAAAATTGAGAAGAAACAGCAACAAGACAGGACCATATCTGATAGAAGAACTGGTTTGAGGATTATATAAAAGAGTTTGATGGTAAAAATGAAAATATCTCAGTTTAAAAACATTCAAACACACTAATCTTTCATATTTAGTTTATCTGTGGGAGGGGAAAATATTTCAAGGTATAAAAGAGAACAAGGAGAAAGGTGTTAATATAGAAAAGATTGACCTGATTTTCTGAAGCCAATAAAAAGGCCACAGCAGAAATGAGGATGGCAGCCACTATCACATCCTAGACACAATTCTGAATCTTCTCTTGCTTGTGAAAACCACTTGACAACAACTATGCTCATGTGTCTAAGTTGTGGCTTTTTCAGCCCCCCTGCGAAGCACATCAGCTCCACTAATATAATGTCCCAAGCCCTTAAGTATTATATCTTCTCCTGCCCAAGTTACATGCGTCATTGAGTAAACATGTTATCCATCAAGACTACTGTAATCAGTGACCCAGGCAGTGGACTTTGAGAGGGAAGCAATCTGCAAAGGTATCCTGCTACACAAAGAAAATATAATATGAACAGGAAGCTAAGTGTTAACACACTGATAATGGTGATGCCCAACCCTGCACTATGGAATGTAGTTGGAATGGCCAAAATAAACCTGTGAGTCCCACCAGCCCAAAGACCAAGTAACTTCCTGGAATGCTGGGAGCTATAGTTATAGGAAAATAACAAAGCCTCATAAGAAAGTACTATGGCCTATAGGTTTGTCCTTATAAACCCTGCAACATATGGCTCAGGGCCATTTCAGCTGGGAGATTCCAGGGAATTGTTCTGACCAAAGCCCATCTTTTGGTCAGTATTTAATATTTAATAAAGATTGCTTTAAATTTGACCTAAAATGGTGGAACTGGTACTTCTCTGGTGAATCTCGGAATTAACAGAGTGATTTCATCAAATGAGTTTTAGAAGTTGAGGCTAATGGTTAAAGAAAAATGAAAGGTATAAAGCTACAATACTGCTTGAATTTGTTAGGGTTTCCAATGCTCTGAGAAACTACCAGAACAAAAGCAACTTGGAGTGGAACATTTCTTTCATTTACATATCCTGAGTCATAGTTGACTGATGAAAGCCAGTGCAGGAACTCAAACTGGGTATGAACCTGGAGGCAGGAGCTGCTGCAGAGGCCTTGAGGGAGTGCTGCCTCCTGGCTTGCTCTTCCTGGTTTGCTCAGCTTGCTCTCTTACAGGACCATATGTTCAGGGGTTACACCACCCACCATAGGCTGTGCCATCCCACATCAATAACTAATTAAGAACATTCTGTACCGACTTTCCTACATGCAAATTTCATAGAGGCATTTTTAAATGCAGAATCTCTTTTCCCAAACAACTCCAACTTCTGTCAAGTTGAAAATAAATTATCCAGGATACTGTTGAACCTCGAAAAAATTATAAAGTTGGAATTGTACATTTGAGATTGTAAAAGCAGCCAGTCAAAAAAAAACAACTCACAATAAGTGGCTGTGCTTACATGAAATATGTAGAATTGGCAAATCTATTTATAGGTGTAAAAAAAAATCACAGGTTCCTAGAGCCAGGTTGGGGATGGAAGGACTCAGAGCATATATGAAGACCACAGGACTTCTTTGCAGAGTGAAGACAATGTTTTAACATGGACGGCGGCAAAATCCTGTGAACATACTAAAAATCCCTCAATTGAACATTTTTTAAAAATCATACGATACATTGTGATCATGTTCCCCCAAATACTCGCAGATTTTCTCCAGCTTCATATTCTTTTCTCTCATAAAAGTAAAACAAAATTTAAAAAAAAATTAACGCACACATAAAAAAACCAAATTTACTCCCAAACATAAGCTGCTCAGTCTGAACAATGGCACTCACAGGTACATTAGCTGGACTGACCATTTCTAATGAACAACCAATTGATGTTTTCTTTCTTCAAAATGACAATCTCACCTGTACCCGGCATTCCTTAGTAGCCGGTCGCTCTTTGTGTAAAGTTGAGACACCATGGACTTTTTGGCACATCTGCTATTATCCTTGTTCAGCTTGTGTTTGGAGAGTACTATTGGTAAGATGGCTTCTAAAGGCACTGGGAAACACAGCCTCACAGCAAGATCCCTCCTCCTCCAGTTCTTACAGTCTGTTTACCCCATCTTAGGCAGTGTTCTCTGATCCACCAGTTTATATCATCATCATCATCACCATCACCATCACCATCATCATCATCATCATCATCATCATCATCCAAGGTTGTTTTAGCTATCCTGGATGGTTTTTTGTTTCCATGTGAATTATGAGATTTCTGTGGAGAATTGTATTGGAATTTTAACGGTGATTTCATTGAAACTGTTAACTGCTTTTGCTAAGATATTTGTTTTATGGCATAGTCATACTAATCCACAAGCATGGAAGGTCTTCATACTTTTTAATGTCGTCCTTTAATGTCTTAACATTTCTATTGTCATATATTTCATTTGCTCTAAGATATTTCTGAGGCTATCATGAAATGTGTTGTTTTCTTGATTTCTTTCTCAGTATGTTTGTCTTTTGTTTATCAGAAGGCTACTCACGGTTCTGTGATAATTTTGTATTCTGCTACCTTGAGTGTGCTTCTCAGCTAGAGAAGTTCCCTGGTAACATCTTTGAGATTGGAATGTCTGCAGATAAGGATACTTTGGTGCCTGGCCATGGTGGCATATACCTTTAGTCCAAGCACTCAGGAGGCAGAGGCAGGCAGGTCTCTCCAAATTAGATGCCAACCTGGTCTATAAAGTGAGTTCCTGTCTTGAAAACAAAACAAAACAAAAAGGCCAGACAAGGTGGTACAAGCCTTTAATCACAGCACTTGGGAGGCAGAGACAAGTGGCTTTCTGTGAGTCTGAGCCCAGCCTGGTCTACAAAGATGGTTCCAGGACATCCGAGGATATACACAGAGATATCTCATCTTGATAAAAAGAAAGAAAGAAAGAAAGAAAGAAAGAAAGAAAGAAAGAAAGAAAGAAAGAAAGAAAGAAAGAAAGAAAACAACACCAAAGGATTGCTTGGCTTCTTTCTTACCTATTTATATCCCAGTATTCTTCTATAATTATTGCTCTAGCTGAGATGTGGAACATTATATTGAACAGGTATGGAAAGAGTAGAAAGCACTCATACCTTGTTTCTGATTTTAGTGAAAATGCTTGGAGTTTCTTTTCTTCTAAATTGATGTTAGCTGTGGGCTTTCTGTAAATTGTTTTTATTATACTGAGATATTCATCCATATCCCTACTCTCTCCAAAAACTTTTATCATAAACAGATGATGGATTTTGTTAAAGGCTTTTTCAGTATTTAATGAGATGATCATGTTTTTTTTTTTTCTTTTAGTTGCTTATGCGGTGGATTCTGTTTATTGGTTAACATATATTGAATCATCACTGCATCTTTGGGATAAAGCCAACTTGATCATAGAAGATAATTTTTTGTTGTGATCTTAGAATCATTTTGGCATTATTGTGTTGAGAACATTTGCATCTATATTCTTAAAGTCTATAATTTTCTTTTGGGCTGAGTCTTTTTGTGGTTTTTGTATTAGGGTAATATTGGCTCCATATAAAAATTGTTTGGTAATGCTCCTTCAGTTTCTATTTTGCAGAATAATTTGGGGAGGATTGGTGTCAGTTCTTTGAATGTCTAGCTGAATTCTGAGCTGAATCCACCTGGCCTTGGGCTTCATTTAGTTTGGAGATTTTAAATTATTGCTTATATTTAACTGAGGGTTGGGGTATTTTTAAATTGTTCATCTCATTTTTGTTTAACTTTGGTTAGTTGTAAACATCAAAAGATTCATAAATTTCTTTTAGAGTTTCCAGTTTTGTAGAATAAAGAATTTTTAAAGTATGTCCCTATGATTCTCTGAATTTCATCAGTGGTCTGTTGTAATGTCTATGTCTCCCTTTTTATATTTAAATTTACTAATGGGAATGTCCTTTCTTTTTCTTGGGTAATTTTATTTACAAACAAAACTTGTCATTCTTGTTCATATTTTTAAGGGAAAAGTTCTTAATTTCACTGATTCCTTGTGTGTTGATTTTTGTTTGTTTCTATCTTATTAATTTGAGTCCTGAGTTTGATTATCTCTTCCTATCCATGATTTTCAGGTGTTGTTACTTCTTGTTTCTCAAAAGCTTTCATGTATAAAATCTCTCCAGATGTTTCTATGATAAAGGCACTCTGAAAGTCAAAATGTCCTGGATAGATAGCTTACATGGTCTGAAAGACAAGATGCCAACTCAAACTACTATACCCAGTAAAACTATCAAAGATAATCAAAGGATAAAGAAAAATATTTTATGATAAAAACATAAACATATCTTAGCAATTTATGTTCACCAATCAATTCTACACAAGGTACAAGTTATAGACCCAAGAAGACACAAAGAATAAATAATCCCAGAACAGTTAACCAAAAGAGGTCTAATAAGTAAAAAGCAGCACAGCAAAATATCATGAATTAATAAACACTCCTCAAAAATAACTTTCAATGTTTTTACTTCCCCCAATTAAAAAAAAAAAAAACAGAGACTAACAGATTGGATGAGAAAACAGGATTTATCTTTCTGCTGCCTCTAAGAAACACACCTTTTCATCAAGGTGTTTAAGGATGGAAAATGTATTCAAGCAAATGGAACCCAGAAGCAAGAAGGTGCAGGTGTTTTAACATTTGACAAAGATACCTCAAACAACAACTAACCAGAAGGCATGGGGGAGGATGCTACATACTCATTCAAGGAAGAATCCAATAGGATATCACAATTCTAAATGTTTATGCACCAAAGACAAAAACATCTGCTTTCATAATATAAACACTATAATATCTAAAACCATATATAAGGCCTGGATTCAATACCCTCTCTGACCAATAAGCAGGTTACCTTCACAAAAACTAAACACAAAAACTCTGGAGTTACATATATCATAAAGCAAATGGACCATAAAACTTTCTCCTAACTTAAACACATTATTAGGATATAAATCAAGTCTTAATGAACATAGGAAAATAGAAATAACATCATGCATCCTATCTAACCATTACATATTAAATATGGACATGAACAACAGATATAGTAGGAATTAAACAAACTCATGGAAAATGAACAAATCACTGCTGAATAAAAATTGGGTCAGGACAGAAATCAAGAAGGATATTTACAACCTTTTAGAACTGAATGAAAATGAAAACATGATATACCAAATCTATGGGACAAAATGAAGGTAAGTTTAAAAGGAAAGTCCTTAGGGCTTATTGAATCGCATTATTTCATGCATTCATCATTTACATGGTGTCCAAACCACACCCAGATGAAATGTTATGAAAAGAAAAAATAGGTAATGAAAATGAGATAGAATACACTTACATTCCAGCATTTGAGAAGGGGAAGCAGAGGAGTTAAAGGCTAGACTAGGCTACATAGCCTCAGCTACATGAACTTGTGTCCAAAGAAAGAAAGAAAGAAAGAAAAGAAAAGAAAAGAAAAATAGAGAAAGGACAGAAACACCAAGGCCTTCAGATGATGGCTACACAACACGTAACAAAGAAGAACAGTGGCAGAGACATCAAAGAGGGTTAAGGAAATGTTTACTGCCAAGATGAGGTGTTGTTCCAGTGCAAGGATTTCTTCTTAGTCTGTATACCAGAATGGGCAAACTACAGCTCACTATCTCTATTTGGAAATAATATTTTGTTGGAATAGTAATGCCCAACCAATTAGCGGGACTGTGCCTGCTTTCACAGTCAATGTAGAACTGTGTAGTTGAAAATTTACCATATCATCGGTAAACCATATTTAGCATAAGTATTGAAGGACCTGCTATTAAGGGCACACAGTCCACCATGACTGGATAGCTCTCTGAGCTCAGCGCAAAATGGAGGACTTCCTTTTCAGCAGGGCTTTCTCTTTTCTGCCTGACTTTATCTGGGGAGTATCTCTCAGCAAAGATTCCTGGACTTATTTGGAGGATGACCTTGCACAGGATCTCTTACTTTTGCTATGTAACAGCACAGAAGTCCCATTCTTTCCCCCTGCCCATATGACGATTAGGTTCTATACAATGACCAATCAGCCTTTCTTGACCATTTGATAATTAGCTACTGTCTTATAACCAATCAGTCCTTCCTGTTCATGCTCTAAGAGCCATTAAATATCTTATCCCTAAAACAATAAAGTGAGCTGTCTCTCTGAAGCCTGACTCCTGGAAGTCTTTTCTGAGTACTCATGGCAATCCAAACCCTGTTCCTTGCTTCTGTTCCCTTTGTCCCCATAGGCCAATGGCCAATTACACCCAGGTGAAGGAAGGCCATAATCCTCCTCAAAGATGGATGTCTGCTCCTCATGGCTAAGTTTAAAACTTATCTCCAAATCCATGAGCTAGAAAGAGTCTTCCCACATTCACATTCTCATGTTTCTTAGAAAGGCTTTGGAAAGTAAATGGGATTGGGTGAGAATATGAGGGTTAAGTCACAGAATGGTAACAGTGGTTTTATAAGGCAAGGACCAGAACATTTGCTCTGCTTCATGGTGTGATGTCTCTGTCTCATTCCTGACCGAGCATGAGGACCTCTATTCTTGACAAATTACCAAGTCGAGGCTATTTGGTTATACGGAGAGAAAACAAACCAAGACCCTTGCTATGTAGAGGGTACCACCATTAAAGATTTTCAGAAAGACAGTCATGGTTAATAGCCAGAGAGTAGATCTAAATGGAAGAAACAAAGGGAACATGTTGCCCTGTGCTGTATTCAATCTTACCTGTCTCCAGAGCTCCACCTGTCTTTTAGATGAGCAGGAGGACTAGAAAGGAAACATGGACTCTCTCTGCTCATAACTACACACAGCACAGAAGCTTCTGAGACATTTGTATTAAGATTCTGAGGACCTTAACAGAATGATGCCCCATTTACCCTAAATGAAGCTGGGTAGGTTTTGGATTGCGTTCTTGGGTAACAGATGTTTGTTTTCATTAGGAGTTTGTTATAAGTTATTATTGGTCTTATTTAGAGAGAAAACAAGGTTGGACTCTGGGATGTCTCTCCTTTTCCTTATCTTTCATTCGTAGGTTTGGAGATAGGGACTGAAAAGAAAGAAGGGGAAATATAGAAATATATAGGGATGATAGGACAAAAAGTAGATTAATGAATTGTAATGCCTTAATTGTTATTCACAAGGTTATTTTTAATTCACTCATATGGAATTTTGTATATAGATGCAAAATAAGTTTAATTTTAGATACATTGGTATAGAATTCAAATTTAAGACTATTCTTTACACACCTTGTATATATTTCTACTCTAATATGCAGTATTGTACCCATATAACTCAATTATAATAAAAGATTTACTTCTAATACTTTGAAAGGGCTATTGCAGGCTATTTAGGATATGTGAGTTATACAAGTTAATTGTTAGTTGATCAAATCATGATCATATCAATTACTAGTCTATTTTTATCACAAGAATATACATCCTAGGTATAACAGATAGATTTGATTCTATAGAAAGATATGGTAAAATAATTAGATATGGTCTTCAAAAACTTCAGAGACATACATAATATGGCATTTAAACATGTTTTTATTATTTTAAATATACATTCACAATGACACAGGGTAAGTACTGACAACATCCAGCCTACCTCAAAGAAGATAATTAGCATCAAAGAACCTCCTTATGGAGTTAACTTCAAATGTGGCAAACAAGCCACTGGGCAAAATGTTCTTGTTTCTACCACAGACAGAATTCTGCCTAAAATGGGCAAGCTTGGATGCAGAAAGAGTCAACAGCTGAACTCTGCCAAGACAGGGTAAGCAAGTCCTCAAAAGTGCCTGTCTTGCAAATATATCTGTCAGATATATTGGGCCAGAAGCTGAAGATGATGCTTCAATGTCACAGAGAATTTTGGGTGACTGTTCAGGCAGCAAACAGTCTTTATCATCTTCTCATTTGGGAAGCTGCTAACCTGCACTCCCTTTCTACGCAGGTAATTAATTTTATTCCTTTTCAAGTCTTTGATGTGATTGAAGACCAGACAGATTAGTTTTACAATTAAACTTAGTTGTTTAGAGGTTAAGATGTTTTTAGGTTTAGATAGATGTTTTAAGTTGATAATGACAATATGTGATGGAGATTGATTTACATGCACAAATTTAATGCACCAAGAAAGGAAAGATGTTTTCTTCAAGGCTGTCAAATACAAATAACCAAAACATTATGAATGTAACATATATATAATTCCTAGTTGCTTGTGGTTCTTCTTGTTGTAGGTAGTTTATTGTATATATGTGTGATAATATAAATATATGTGTAAAAATATGCCTCACATTTGACCATGTCCCCTGGAGGGGGAGACCTTGTGGCACTCAGAGGAAGGACAGCAAGTAGCCAAGAAGAGACTTGATACCCTATGAGAATATATAGGGGGAGGTAATCCCCCTCAGGAACAGTCATAGGGGAGGGGAATAATGGGAAAATGGGGGGGAGGAATGGGAGGATACAAGGGATGGGATAAACATTGAGATGTAACAAGAATAAATTAATAATAAAAAAATTTAAAAAGGCTTTGAGAGCAGTAACAGAATAAAGAGGTTTCAATTTTTTAAAAAACTCAGTAAAAAAATTGTATAAAGATTTATTTCTTTGCACACTCCATGTCTAATACAGTTCCTAGTGATCAACCAATATTGAATAAATGAATGGTAGATATCACCAGTTACTAGAAAAATCTAATTATCTCTTTGTCTTTTATTTATAAAGAGTATTTTCTAAGGTTATTTCCACCTTTTCATAGAATCCCCACACTCCCCTTACCTGTTTGCAGCACCTTTTGGCTTTCTAATTCTAACATGATGCCAGGAGCCACTAGCCACCATCAGTGGCCCCTCTAAGTCTCAAAAGACATAAAGATGCTGCACTGTCCTCCCCTGAAACCTGCTCTTCTTTATGCTTCTGTCTCTTTCCTCCCACACTGAGAATTAATTCAACATCTGTGTCCTTTTCTCCAAAGGACAAAAATCCAACCCTGATTTCAAACCTAGGTGTGGCCAATATTATCAAAAGTAAGCTGATTAATCAGAATACAATATGGCTATGTAGGAAAGTGATTTCCTGAAGAAAGCCAAAGCATTCATGCCAAGACAAGCTTGTGCCTCCAGGAGTGGGCCAGTGTGGGTGGATTCCTGTGCTGCCAGTAAACCTTGGATCAGGACTCCCGCTAAGCTAAAGGAGGACCCTGGTAAGAGACTCTTTCAGAAATCAAGAAGTGCACTTTTCATGGGTTACTGGCAGATACTGAGTGTGTTTGCACAATAGCTGTAAGTACTTAAAGATAGATTATAGCTTTGGCTTTAATTATCCCTTTAAATTAATGGATTTAAACACTAAATAGAAAATACACTATTAGGGCTTAAGAGATAGATGGCTCAGCCATTAAGGCTAGGATCATACCTAAAAATATAAGAAAATAGGCTATTAATTTTGAAAGATGAGTGCTTGTGTTGGCTCTTTAGTAGACAAGAAAAAATTTCAAATTATCTTAGCTAACAAGAAAAATGTTGTTTGTTTTGTTGTTGTTTTTGTTGCTTTAGACTTAGTTTCTTTTATGTATGAATGTTTTTCCTATGTCCAGGGAAGCCAGAAAAATGTATAGGTACCTTGAAACTGGACTTATGGACTGTTCTAAGCCTCCATCTGGTTTCTGGTCATGGAACCCAGGCCCTCTGTAAGAGCAACCTGTGCTCTTAACCACCAAGCCCTCTCTCCAGCTAGCCCTGACCCCATCTTGCAAAAAATCGTTTTTAAAAGTGGTACTGTTCTGGGATATAAGTAAAGGACAGAATTTTTGAGTAGCATACATGAGGTCCAGATCCCATCATACACAGAGAGAGGGGGGGAGGGAGAGAGAGAGGGAGAGAGACAGAGAGACAGAGAGAGATAGAGAGACGCCATACAGAGAGAGAGAGAGAGACCATACAGAGAGAGAGAGAGAGAGAGAGAGAGAGACCATATACACAGAGAGATACCATACACACAGAGAGAGAGAGAGAGAGAGATACACACCACCACACACAGAGAGAGAGAGAGAGAGAGAGAGAGAGAGAGAGAGAGAGAGAGAGAGAGAGAGAAGTGTTCCCTGTATTTAATCATCAGATGACCTTCTGCAATCAGCAGGAGATTCCAAGGATAAAAGAGTGATGCCCATAGAGGAAGAAGGTTACAGGTTGAAGCCAGAATTGTATTCAGGCATTTGCCAAAGAAGATAAGTGTTGGGTTAATCATCAAAAGTAGAAGTTTCCTTTATGCCTGTGCAGCTGCAGTGTTCGGTGAGAAAGCTGCTTACTACAAAAAGACAGAGAAGGGCCTGGAGTTCCAATCTCTTTTCACTGTATGTGCTGCCTTGGTGTCTTTGTGGCAAGGGGTGGAGCAGCAATAGCAGCAATCTCACATGACTAATAGAGATATAAATGACATTGTAAAAATGATTCCTAGAACATGCTAGACATACAATAAGGCACTATCTTTTAATTAATATTGAAAAATAGAAGGTTTTGCTTTTAAAAAGCAAATAATTCAAGAGTACACTAAAGCAGTCGACTTCCTGAGACAAGACGCTATGAACAATAACCACTTTGTTCCAAAGACCCACTTACAGCAGCTAGCAGCATCCAGCTGGATGGTTTATGTCTACATATCGATGACAGACTAAAGTATCCCTCGAGCACTTGGATGGACAGGAACTGCAACAGTTTCTCAAGACAGTCTGTCATCTTACGAAGTCTTAGAATAACTCAGGCAAAAGCCTCAGCAGCAGAAATCCCGAGCCCATCATCTGCCTGATCTAAGTGCTCACACTGAGGAGTACAAAGTAGCCTCCAGATTGTCACAACCCATCCCTGTGGAGATTCTCCAAGTCCTTTTGTTCCTGCTAAAAGTCTATCTTTAGAAATTATACATTTCTGATCGTTGGGTCAATACTCAAGTCCTGATTCTGTGAAATTAGTCCACACCCTCTGAAGAGCAAGTCTGAAACATACTGTGCAAGTCTGTACACATGCTGTCATCATCTTTCTCTGTCCTCAGGCAATATTCATCTTTTAGCTTGGAGGCAAAGCTAGAAAGTGTTAGGACGAACAAGATGCTGTTCTAGAGGCCTCCTCCAGGATCTCTTCAGATATGGGCATTTCTTATCCCCTCATCAAGGAAACTTCTGAAACAGAGACCATCATAGAAAACCACAAATGGTCAAAACAGGGTTTTGGAGTCCCAGATCCAGCTGATGTGTTTACAACACAATTCCTATACCTTAGGCTCAGCAGTCACTGTGGAAAAGGGGGAAGAAAGGTTGTAAGAGCCATGTGATTTGAGACTGTGTCTCCTAGGAATGTCAGAGATGCTACATGCCTCACCAACACTACTACCTAAACATCACCTGAACAAAAAAGATACCAACAGACACTGGGCAAAGCTCATGAGGCTCCAGCCCAGTCAACGGCAAATACGGGATCTTGAGAGTAGGAGAAATAATCTTCCAAACAAAATGATCAGCTGTCAAAACATAGGAAAATAAGTAAAATTATGTAGACTGATCAGGTTGTATTTATGTATTTCAGAATATGTAAACACATAAATATATGTAACAACAATTAAAGAAAAAGAGTTCATGAATTTGAGAGCAGAGTGGGAGTACCTGGGAAGAGGCCTGTCTGTGGGGAGAAAAAGTATAAAGTGTTCTAATTAAAACCTAAAAAGAGTTAAAAATTGTGCTAAGGAAAACATCATTATATTCTGATTACAAAAGAATAGTAATTCAGTGTAAAACATAGAAAACAGAAAAGCAGGAGAAAAAGAAAGAAGGAAAAGCAGCTATGATTGGGCTGACTCTTCCTGTCATGACCAGCACTTGGTGCACCTTGCCTCCTTCATGCTGGAGCTTGGTGGTAACAATAAATCATGACTGAAATTTTAACGGAATTCGTTTTAGTTAGTTGATTTGCTGACCTTGTGCAGGTCTTACACAGGTAGCCACATCTGCTGTGTGTTAATTGAGGCACCAGCTATGTCATTTCTAGAAGTCAGCATTTTACAGCTTTCCTCTGCATCTGCTGGCTCTTGCATTCTTTTTCCATTTTGCACGGTATTACGATTAATTCTTTGAAATTGTGCTAAAATTCTGCAATGAATCCATCCACTTTGGGGCACTCTTTAATTGGGACATGTTTTATTATTGCTTCAATCTCATTATTAGTTATGGATCTGTTTAAATGACTTATTTTTATTGGCTTAATCTTGCAATGTCAAGGGTATCTAGAAATTTATCTATTTCTTTTAGATTTTTCAGTTTAGTAGAATAGAGGCGTTTAAAGTATGTCCCTATGATTTTCTGAATTTCATTTGTATCTGTTATAATATATCCTTTTATTTTTAATTCTATTAATTTTGGTCTGTCAACACCCACGTTCACTTAGGACTTTATTAATTCATGGCTTCCTAGATGTGCATTCCTTTTCCTTAACTAACTTAATTAACTAACAGTTTGTCAAATGTTTATATTTTCAAAGACCCATCTTTTTATTTAATTGATTCTTTGTAAATTTTTGTTTACTTCCATTTCATTACTTTCTATACTTACTTTGATGCTGACTTACTGTTGTGGGGTTTGGTTTGTTCTTGTTTTTCAAGGCTTTTGTATATATCACTGTTATTAATTTTAGATCTCTCAGTTGTTTTTTTTTTAGGTAGGCATCCAAAGATGCAATATTCTATCATGTTCAGATAGAATGCAGGGTTATTTCAATTTTCCTGTATTTGCTGAGAGTTGCTTTCTGTTCTAGTATGTGGCCAGTATTGGAGAGAGTTCTTTGTCCTGCTGAGGATGCAGTGTAATTTTAATGTACAGTAGATGTTCTGTAAGATATTTTCTGTCATTTTGAGTTATGGTTTTATTTAATTCCAATATTTTATCTGTTTAGTTTGTATCTGAACAACCTGTCAGTTTGTGAGAATGGGGTACTAAAGTCACCCAATATCATACTGTTGGGGTTAGTCTGTGGATTAAGACCTAATAAGTAGCATTTGTTTTATGAAATTGGGTATGCCTGGTTTGGTGCATACATGATTACATACATTTACAGATTTTTTTCTAGAGACTTCCTTATTTGACTCCCAGACTGTCAGAACTACAGTGAATCTTTGAGGACTTTAATCCTCTTTCTCTCCTGGTTTTTGTCTGTCTGTTTTTACTGTGGCACTCTGTTTAACACTTCTGTTTTCTCATTTACTGGCATCTGGTTGGTAGCCCAAAATTTGATGTGTGGTAGCAGGGCAAACAGAGTTACTGAAGACTGAGTGGCACTCTAGTTCATCATTGAGACCAATGCTCAAGCAATGCTCGCTAACCATATATCCTAGGGGCATAGAAACTATGAATTTATCTAATTTAAAGTCACCCTCAATAAATACCTGTTCAATTAAATGACACTGTTACATGGAGGAAAGCATCTAAGGTGACACTTTGAGTGTGAAAACAGTTGCATGCAGTATAGGATATCTCCAAACAGACACTTGGACACAGGGACTTCTGCTACAAGGTAATTGTGACTTGAAACTCAACAACAACAACAAAAAAAACTCTCCTTTTAAAAAGAGGTGGTAGAAGATATGTCAGCCATGAGGTCATAGGAATTACATGATTGAAGAAGATGAGGTAAGCTTTAGTAGAGGGGCTAAATGAGTTTGAAAGTGTCCAAAAGAGATCAGTTTTATTTGTGAGATAGCCAAGGACACCAAAGAATAATTTGCCTCTATGCCATATCTAACAGAGAATAAGGTGAGTATAAATAAACACACATATGTGGGCTCTAGTTCTCGACTTATGTTCTTTCCCTTCTTCATGTGGGTGTTGATGAATATATTCCTGAAAGCAAGGGGAACAACCAGCATTTGTAACTACTTAGTCTGAGCTAGGTATGTCTGTTCGTCTCCTTGGTTTTATCTAACAGTATTGATTGGACGTAGTTAGCATGCCCCACATTTTACAGATATAGAAAATGAATCTCTAAGAAGGTTCCACTGGAGGCCTGAGATCCTGCAGCCAGCCTTCTAGTTTCCCCATTACTGAACCCAAGTCTATTTACTTGCTAACAGGATAGGACCCAAGGACCTAAGGACTAACTGTTGTGGGAATAAATTCTTTAGCAGGCCAGCAAGACTAAGATAATGAAGTAACGGATTAGTGTCCTGAAATACCTTTTTAACTCACTCAGATTTTAAGCTTCACAAGGGGAGGGAGGATGGGAGTTAGTTTACTTACTGAAACCTAGTAGTTAATAATTTGTTGGTTTGGCACATCTTAGCATCACAGGTCTTGAAAGGTGAAAAGAGGCCATGTATATCAACCTCATACTGCTGGTTTATGTAACTAACAAGGACTGCACTCAGCTAGGCACAGGCTGTTTTGAGCAAAAAAGCAGAATGTGGAGGCTTTGGGGTCTTTCATTCTTAGTCGTAAGTGTTGCTACACACTAGTCATTGCCCATTTTAGACTCTCTGTCAGATGAGGGAGGGAGAAGCTCAGCCTGCAAGACCATGGGCTCTGCGACAAGCCAGGAGCCTGAGCACGGCAGAGCGCTAGCTAGTCACAGACAGGGAGGAGCAGGGTGTTGGCCTCCATGCATTTACCTAAGCGTCTAGAGTTTGCAGGCATCGCGATAGTGGAGGTTTGTACTTGACCAATCACTACACAGTGGAGAGTTATTTCCTCATTGGGCAGATGCCAAGGTTTGTTTCTTGCAGTCCTGATTCTGCAGGTTAAGGCTCAAGCTGGCCACACTGACAGCAGAGCCTCTGGATTGACTGCTGTATAGTGGATCCTTTCAAGACAGTAGAATTTGAGACTCTGTGTTTTGCCATACCCTGGACATATTTTGCTCCTTTTTTGAAATGTACTTTTGTACTCAGTGAACTGGGCAGTCCAGCCTGTGGATTACTGACAACTACAGCTCGAAGGTAAGAGCAGTTTAATCTGAAATGTTTAGTCTAATTTGTTCCTGTGTGTTCTTAGAATTTAGTTCTGCAAGTCAATTTAACTCAAGCCAGAAAGATCCTAAGTCCCAAGAAACCTGAGAAAATAAAATAAAAGGCATGTGAAGCCAATGCTGGCAGTGTTCATTGAGAAAATCCTGCAACCACCCCTCCATGATACTATCTCCATTAGGCTGCCTAATCCCCCCATCACCACCCCACCAGCAAAAACTCCCCTCTTGCCAACTAACTAGACTTCCATGGCAATGGCTGTTTCTCCTCCCCCCAGGACCCTCCTTTTATTCCATCACCACTCAAGCTAGTAAAAGGGACTGCACTGGAATAGATCTCCTGCTCAAAGACGTTACTTATATAGGCAAGTAACTATAGCACCCTGGCATAAGACCTGTAAAGGTTACTTGCAACGTGAGATGCCCCTGACAGCCAAGTGGGAGGATTGCTGTAGGTTTGAGGACTGTCTGGAGGACAGTGGGAGACCCTGTCTCAGAAAACAAAATGAAAAGTTAACTCCATGGAAAAGAGCAATAACTTCTGTTCAAAGAGATTGTTTCACAAAGGAGGCCATAAGGACCTAACCTCACAGGATGAAAGGGAGACTTCCTGGGAGAGTTTATGTGTCTATCTCCCCAATTCAAAAGACAGCAGTGACCATAGCTGACACTACCTGTAAGTAGATGCCAAAAGAAGGGTGACAAGCTCTTCATATTAATAAAAGTGACAGAGGTAACTAGTCATATCCCAGTCTCTATACAGTTGTCTCCTGGGGCAACACTGCACCATGGGCAGAGACACTCTGGCCATCAGACACAGAAGACAAGAGGCTGTTTTTGTGGAAGGAGAACATGGGAGAAACTGACCTCACCTTGTTTTCAGTAAAGTGAGACAATGACTCTCCGAATGTCTAGTTTGTCCATATTTTAGTCTGGACTCTAGAAAAAGGTGAGACTTTAGGGGAAGTCTTGCCTACTGGTCAGCAACTACAATCCAGGATTCAAGTCATCTGCCCTTGTGCCCAAATCTTCTGAGACCTTGGGGAACTACTGTTATGATCTTGGAATCTCTGTTTTTATTTTTTTTTATAATAAATTTACTCATGTTAAATGTCATATTCAGTGGATCTCTGAGAAGTTGGAGGACAAGCATATTTGCGTTAAGCAACTTTGTCTGGATTGTATAGTTATCTGTTCTAAACTACATTTTGCAAACATAAAGCAGAATGTTATGATCCCATTTTACATTCGACCTTGAAAATTGGTTCTTAGCATGACTAAAAATATTTCTGAACATGTTTAAGTATTTGATCGTTTATAAGAGCTCAATAATTAAAGACTAAGGTTTTAGGTTTTATCCTTGTTGAGGTCTTAAAAATCATAAACATAGTCCATGAACAGAGAACATAACAGTATCCTGTATGATTTAGTTTATAAAAGTCTAAAGTTATAGTATAGATTAAGAAAACCAAGGCTAAGCATATTTATAAGGCTGTGATTTTTATGCTTTTGAGACTGTAGGTAGGGCATAATAATTTTAACATTGTAAATAAATGTATGCCTCTAGAATTAGTATATTATAATGTAGCAATACAGCAGGACAGTATGCAAAATCAACTGATCAAGAAGCCTGCAGGTGCCCCCAGTGGGCGAAACAGTATTCATCTTGCTAATTTGTATAACCCATTATAAACTTGAAATAAGAAACATTTTGAACCAGGGACAATAAAATGAAATTTGTTGGTTTCTTTATCTAAAAGGAGATAAACAAAGAGTTAATTATGATTAAGAAGTTTTATAATTGGTGTTTTACATCATTAGTCTAAATGAGAGTTTGAATTTAGATTCTATACATGACACCCAATAAACAAAGTATAAATCCTTAGATAAGAGTTTACAATGTAAAAGTTTTTTTTGTGTTGTGGTTTTTTGTTTGTTTGTTTGTTTGTTTTGTTTTGAGAGAGAGCACAAAAGGGAATTAGAGAAGATTTTAATTTTTATGAGCTGGAAAGTACAGTCTTGGAGAAATAAGACCAGGTTTTTTTTTTTTTTTTTTTTAGCAGAGAATGTGGTTTATCTAGCTCCCTTAACCCAGAATTAGTCAAGGGCAGCTGCCAGGGAACAGGGACATTTTGGATGGAGGGGTCCCAGCCATCCCTGAGTGGTTCAAGGCGGAAGTACTTCTGGTCCAGAGTAGTCCCTTCCAAACCCAGCCCCTGGCCATACCAGGCCTGCAGAATGGCGCTAGTGCATTGGAGCTCCCGCTGTGGTAAATGGGGGGCAGGAGGAGAGAGCAGAGCGAAAGCCTTTGGAATCTGTAGAGGATGGGTAAGTGGTGAGTGTGCAGGCCACATGGAAAGGGAGAAAGCTTGAACCATGTGGATGAATTTTTAAGTACAATTTTAAATTTACCTCAGCAGAGGAGAGAATGAGTTCTGATGGCAGAACTCCTGGTCCACTGTGGCATCAGCACAGTGAACCTGTTTCAAAGTAGCCATCACAGGTGCTGCTTCTAGCAGGGTGGGGCAGTGATGGCAGGGTGGTGTGTAAGGTCAGGTGGTGCACAGCGGTGTTGAGTGGTGGCAGGCAATTTTAAAGTCCTTCTCAGGCAGATGCAAGCTGCAACTGGCCATTGCTTACCAACAATGGCACGGCTCATGGGTAGGCTAGCCTGAGTCAAGCCAGCAGCAATGCGGGAGAACAGTGTACTTAGAGAAAGCAGTTTGCTGCGGACAGTGAAGGGGATGGGACTCCACTGAGAAGACAATGGAATGGCCCGTTGGGTTTCGGCACCACTGTAATGATTAAAAATGAGATTCCAGGCACAGATATGAGATGGAGAAGTTTATTGTCTGAGCGTGGGAAAGCAGAGGAGAAGGAGGGGCACCCCGGGGGGGGAGAGAGAGAGAGGAGAGAGAGAGGAG